>NC_092237.1:10122300-10387300 GCF_036320965.1 Panulirus ornatus
CTATCTAAAATCAGTCAAAACCTTTTTGTAGCTTGTCATACCCAATTTAAAAGTACCTACAGTTGTGTAAGTTTTCTCAGACCTTCCAGTAACTTTTTTCACTTCTAAAAGTGTGATGTATTTTCCCCTCAAAAACCTCAAAAACACTCCAGATCTTGGCCTGTCATGTTTTTGCTTTATTTGAACCTTCTGTCCTTGGTTCTTAAGTTTCCTCTTCCAAAATGTGAATACCGTAGTCTTACTAATTTCTCTTCTCTCCAAAATCCTGTCCTTTTCATGTGTATATCGTATAATCATATTGAATTTTCTTCACCTTTTTAAACTCTCTTATATTCCTGTTTTAAATGATGTGATAAAGATCAGTATCAAATCATGTGATGTTATTGATGTATAAAACAAAAAGAATTGTACTTTTCATATTTAATCATAATCATGATTTGTCAACATTAATATGTATGCATCCCCTCATTTACACCCTTTTTTCACAGAATAGGTTTTAGGTGGTGTTTAGATCTGTGAAAGTCTACTTTATGAAGTTATAGCTTCAATATTTATTGGAAATGAAGAAAATGCAAGTGACTGAGGTACCTCTGCCCCACATCTCACATGTCAGCTACAGCAGCCACAAATTTCTCCCACTTCGCCTTCAAGTCATCTCATCCAGAGTCTACTGATACATCTTATAGGTGAGCATATATTATGCATTGATTCAGTGTGTTTTAGAATTAGTATATACAGAAGGGTTGAGCAATATGAAAAGAAAATTTCTGAAATATTCATTCACTAATAAGTGATCCCCTAGAAAATGGATATTTGGTTTTAAATGTGCCAAGTAGGTAATAGTTGGTAAGCACCCAACAACCAAGGAGTTATATTACCAGTTATATTACCAGTACTCAGGAGGGTTAATGATGGCTGTGCAGTGAGCCAGCACTTCAGTGGTTGTCAGGTTGCACTCTTCTGACCCAGGTAGCTATCTTTTCTTTCTACTTCACCCACACATGGGCTAATGGCATTTTGTCCACAGACATACAAATTCTTTCCTTGTCACACATAACATTTGACAACC
Source organism: Panulirus ornatus (assembly GCF_036320965.1). Classification (NCBI taxonomy): domain Eukaryota; kingdom Metazoa; phylum Arthropoda; class Malacostraca; order Decapoda; family Palinuridae; genus Panulirus; species Panulirus ornatus. Next base: position 10,123,370 of record NC_092237.1, read on the forward strand.
CATAATTCGCCCAGCTCATTCTTCATCACTCTATATTCTCCTACAGTGAGCACTATCCCTGCCTTTTGCCAAAATGGTGGGAGCAGGAGATAGTAGTACGTAGGAGCATTTAGGCTGGAGCACAAGATAGAAACATCAGGTAAAAGTAGTAAATAGGAGCATTAAGTAGAAGTAGTCTTAGAAACATTAGATGGGAGCCTCTACAAGCATTGTACTAGAGTTGCCCTCAACCTGTGGCCTGTTAAGTACGGCACATGAAAGCTAAGATGCAGCACTGGAGTTCACATGTATGTAGATTGTATTGCTGTGGCCACCCCCTCGAGGGTGTTCCATTTGGAACTGGCTTTAGAAAAGATGATTTAAACTTATGCATTAAACTTTCAGTGCCCGAGGACCAAGTGAAAAAGAACAAAGTGAGTGATATATGCAATTGTATTTGAAATAGTTACAATGCAGTAAAGCATGAATTTGTCAGAAATCATTTAAAAACATCACTGAATACTTTGCAGAGTATGCTTAGATGATATGCATATGTAAAATGTATGATCTGTGTATGATTTATAAGAGGACACCCAACAGTAAGACCAGGAAAAGTAGACCACAAAAGAAAGGGATATGTTCAGTTGGCGTTATTACCATTAGATTCAGTAAGTGTCTGTAAGGTGAGAGTTGTAGATTGATTTTGTGGAGGTAACACTGATGAATCACATTCTTAATAGAAGTGAGTACATTTGAAGTAACACTTTATGTGAAGGAATTGGCTTTTTCTTGTATTCCAATTGAGTTTAGTATATATGTTGTAAGTGTGATTACAAAGTAACTTTACTAATATTTGGTGACTTATTTTCGTTGATTACCCATTTATTTATATTGGTAGTGTTTAATACTTTCCTCATTATCCTCATTATTTTTGCATGGGATGTATGCATAGTTTCCTCTATCGTAGATGGAAATGAAGTGAATGAGAGGCTCAGTATCATAAAACTGAAAATACTTGAGACTTAAACATAGGTGAATTCTGTATTTTGGGAAGATATTATTGTATTAAGAGAAATACTTTCAAAAAGTTTGACTTGGTGTGCATCATGGGCTGTTTTTCTAGGTTGTTTTACCAGTATAATTGTATACTTTTCATTTACTTTTTTCTTGTACTAGGTATGAGCATAATGTTACATAACTCATAGACTAAATAGGAGTGATAGAATTAATGCCTACAAAAAAATAACTATCCATAAAGAATACTCACAGAATATCTGTATTTGTGATGTCTGAATTTTTAGTTGTTGAATTGTAAAGGTTTTTATTTATCATGTTGCTAAAGCTCTTCTTTCTAAACAGTTTTCTGATATTTTTAATTGTGATGATTCATTCAGCGTAGAATACCATTTATTGCTCTCTTCTAGTCAAACCTTTGGAAATTTTAATTGAATTAGAATGTTGTTAATATGGTTATCCATCTTGTTCAGTTTTTAGATATTCTTCTTAATAATTAAGAAAATAATTTCATCACAGCTTTCCTTTGTTCATTTAGCCTGATCTATAATTGTTCTCCAGTTATGTTGACACCTTCAGGTTTATAAAACTAACATTTCTTCTCTTGGAATTTTAAGCATTCTTTCTAGTGATAGGATTTTAAGGCTATTTTTAGTAAATTTTGAAGAAATGTGACAGTATATTGAGGAAACTGTTGCTGATTAATGAATGTGGAGACTAAGATTCTTTTCCTTATCTTGACAGTAAGTGAATTGATAGACTGATTGCCTGTACTTCTTGTCCTTTTTGGACTTATATGTAAACATGATTTTACAGTAATTATAGCTGAATGTAAAGAATTTTGTATGTAATTACAACAGCATCAGTGAGCATAGTAATTTGCCACCACTGAATAAATGAGCACTAGCAGCCAATGAATGGTAATCTTAGATAAACTATTGCTGTTGGAGAAACAACTTCACATTTGCAAACATTAGATTAAAGTTCATTCAGCATTGATGTACCTTTTGATATTGTTTGGCAACTATTTCATTTGTTGAGATGGACTATGACTAATTTTGTAGGTCTTAGGGCATTCGGCAAATGTAAGTCACCTTCTACAACATGCATGGAATCCTTGGCAGTATGCTTTTTCCCCTATCCCAGGGATAAAGCATATTTTTGTTGTTTATAAATAACCTCTTTGAGGCTGAGGGTACCTCCAGCACGGTGTTTGCCGAGGCTCCTACATAATGTTCCTGCCAACTATCTGTCCATCTGTATATCTGTATCTCTGGTACCTGTTCTCAACTGGAATTCCCTCAAGGGGGTGGCCACAGCAGTAGCGTCTCCATGACTAGTGAACTTCAGAGCTGCTTCTTAGCCTCTCATGCTTTACCCTTTACAGGCCACTGGTAGAGGGCAATTCTAGTGCAGTGTTTGCAGAGACTCCTACTTAATGCCCTGATGTTCCTACTGACTACTTCTACATAATGCTCCTGGCAAATGTTCCTATCTACTACTACCTATGTTTCTACCTAATGCTCTTAGTAAAGTTGTATCACTTAAGTCAGTCTTGAGTCGTTCGTTGTTTAGTTCTGTCATATGGATCTTTGCATGAGGGTAAGGTATGTTGGACGACCAGCAACATACCAACAGGAGAACTTAGAGATTAACTTCATACATGCTGTGATCATTTACTTTATGCCTTTTAGCAGTCACTTACTGTAATATTTCTTTATTGTAGTTTAGTGCATAATCTGTTTAGTATTATTTATTGTTGTACTCATTCATTGTAAACATGTGTAATATGTGCATCTAAGTTTCACTCCTGTTAACTTCAGCTCATGTGTTCTTCTAATGTAATATAGCAGAATATTGAAGTTATTCCAAAGCTGTATAATGGTTAAAAACAGAAATTTGGTGAAGCAGGGGTGACAAGGGTGATGCCCTTAATCACAAGTGTTTTCCCATGGTAAACCTCAAAATGCTTTTCTTAGATGATGATTATTTGAACTGATTTACCTATATGAAAGTACACACACACACACACACACACACACACACACACACACACACACATACACTGTGTTGCTGATTGATTAGTAAGGATACTCAGTGTATGTATGGATCACGTTGAAGTGCCTGAGAATTGGCAGAATGCATGCATAGTGCCATTGTACAAAGGCAAAGGAAATAAAGGTGTGTTCAAATTACAGAGGTATAAGTTTGTTGAGTATTCCTGGGAAATTATACGGGAAGGTATTGATTGAGAGGGTGAAGGCATGTACAGAGCATCAGATTGGGGAAGAGCAGTGTGGTTTCAGAAGTGGTAGAGGATGTGTGGATCAGGTGTTTACTTTGAAGAATGTATGTGAGAAATACTTAGAAAAGCAAATGGATTTGTATGTAGCATTTATGGATCTAGGGAAGGCATATGATAGTGTTGATAGAGATGCTCTGTGGAAGGTATTAAGAGTATATGGTGTGGGAGGCAAGTTGTTAGAAGCAGTGAAAAGTTTCTATCGAGAATGTAAGGCATGTGTACGTGTAGGAAGAGAGGAAAGTGATTGGTTCTCACTGAATGTAGGTTTGCGGCAGGGGTGTGTGATGTCTCCATGATTGTTTAATTTGTTTATGGATGGGGTTGTTAGGGAGGTGAATGCAAGAGTTTTGGAAAGAGGGGCAAGTATGCAATCTGTTGTGGATGAGAGAGCTTGGGAAGTGAGTCAGTTGTTGTTCTCTGATGATACTACGCTGGTTGCTGATTCGTGTCAGAAACTGCAGAAGCTGGTGACTGAGTTTGGTAAAGTGTGTGAAAGAAGAAAGCTGAGAGTAAATGTGAATAAGAGCAAGGTTATTAGGTACAGTAGGGTTGAGGGACAAGTCAATTGGGAGGTAAGTTTGAATGGAAAAAACTGGAGGAAGTGAAGTGTTTTAGATATCTGGGAGTGGATTTGGCAGTGGATGGAACCATGGAAGCGGAAGTGAATCATAGGGTGGGGGAGGGGGCAAAAGTTCTGGGAGCATTGAAGAGTGTGTGGAAGTTGAGAACATTATCTCGGAAAGCAAAAATGGGTATGTTTGAAGGAATAGTGGTTCCAACAATGTTATATGGTTGCGAGGCGTGGGCTTTGGATAGAGTTGTGCGGAGGAGGGTGGATGTGCTGGAAATGAGACGTTTGAGGACAATATGTGGTGTGAGGTGGTTTGATCGAGGAAGTAATAATAGGGTAAGAGAGATGTGTGGTAATAAAAAGTGTGGTGGAGAGAGCAGAAGAGGATGTTTTGAAATGGTTTGGTCACATGGAGAGAATGAGTGAGGAAAGATTGACCAAGAGGATATATGTGTCAGAGATAGAGGGAACGAGGAGAAGTGGGAAACCAAATTAGAGGTGGAAAGATGGAGTGAAAAAGATTTTGAGTGATCGGGGCCTGAACATGCAGGAGGGTGAAAGGCTTGCAAGGAATAGAGTGAATTGGAACGATGTGTTATACCGGGGTCGACGTGCTGTCAATGGATTGCACCAGAGTATGTGAAGCGTCTGGGGTAAACCATGGAAAGTTCTGTGGGGCCTGGATGTGGAAAGGGAGCTGTGGTTTCGGTGCATTATTACATGACAGTTAGAGACTGAATGTGAACGAAAGTGGCCTTTGTTGTCTTTTCCTAGCGCTACCGCGCGCACATTTGGGGGGGGGGGGGGGTGGTTATTTTCGTGTGGCGGGGTGGCGATGGGAATGAATAAAGGCAGACAGTATGAATTATGTGCATGTCTATGTGTGTATATATATATATATATATATATATATATATATATGTATATGTTGAGATGTATAGGTATGTATATATTGCATGTGTGGATGTGTATGTATATACATGTGTATGTGGGTGGGTTGGGCCATTCTTTCGTCTGTTTCCTTGTGCTATCTCGCTAACGCGGGAGACAGCGACAAAGCAAAATGAATATATATATATATAATATATATATATATATATAATATATATATATATATATATATATATATATATATTTTTTATTATTTATTTATTATACTTTGTCGCTGTCTCCCGCGTTTGCGAGGTAGCGCAAGGAAACAGACGAAAGAAATGGCCCAACCCCCCCCCCCCATACACATGTAGTAATACGTAAAGAATTTTAGATACGGTGGATTTGCAGTGGATGGAACCATGGAAGCGATGTGCATTCAATCGGCTGAGGCAGGGGCAACCAGTATACCAGCATTCAAGAGTGTGTGAAATGTTGCCAACTTTACTCTCGGGCAAATGTTGGCCGTTAAAATAATTTTCTTCAACCATTTTCCTCCGAGGTCGTGCTTGATTACGTTGTTGCCCGGAGGGTCCAATTTGCTTGGCAATCTTTTCACAATCTCTATGTGCCCTAACTGAGTGAATTCGACGCTATATACTAGGTAAAAGTTGTGGTAATACAAATTCTTGTGACGATACCCAAAGCGATGTTTCGAAATGTCACACAATGTGAAAATATTACATGACACAAGAGACTCTTGCGCACAGATATAAGCCACGCGGAACATACAAACAAATAAGTGGATCTCAAAATACCCATTTGTTTTCGAGATGATCGGGCTGACAGCAGGTGAAGGCTTCAGATAGAGAAATTGGAACATTGGTTACCGGTCGATGTTGCTGTCCAACGGATCCCACTGGACGTCTGGGTTCATACCTGGAAAGATCTCCCTGATGTTAAAAGCTTCGTCGTTTTCTCATTCAACATGACAGTTCAATTGAATGTGATCCTAAGCCTATTGTCTCTTACCTACTGCTACTTCGCACATTCTATTGGGCTGGGGGGTCTAGCTTTTTCAACTCAGTCGCGCTTGCTGGCATGAATCAATGAAATCAGCATAGCATATATATATATATATATATATATATATATATAATATATATTCTTTCAAACTATTCGCCATTTCCCGCGTTAGCGAGGTAGCGTTAAGAACAGAGGACTGGGCCTTTTAGGGAATATCCTCACCTGGCCCCCTTCTCTGTTCTTTCTTTTGGAAAATTAAAAAAAAAAACGAGAGTGTAGGATTTTCAGCCCCCCGGTCCCTCCCCTTTGAGTCGCCTTCTACGACACGCAGGGAATACTTGGGAAGTATTCTTTCTACCCTATCCCCAGGGATAATATATATATATATATATATATATATATATATATATATATATATATATATATATATATATATATATATATATATATATTGGTGCATTACACAAGTCAGCTTGTGTATGGATGTGAGCGGATGTAGCGTTTCTTCGCTTGTTTCCATGCACTATCTCGCTGATGCAGGGGGACGACAATAGGGTGTGGGTGGGGAAGAGAATGATATATATTTTTTTCATTATGCATTAGTGCTTTTCCCTGTGGGGTATGTGTATATTTGTCCATTAGATGGGAATATTTTTTTCTAGATGAAATACGGAGTGATTTTGTTGGAGGGCTTCTGGGAGAGTGGCGAGAAAAAGAAAACGTAGAAAAGAGGGCAACAGGTCCCGGGACACGGCTCTTGCTTGTACTTGTAGACTTTACCTTGAAATATAATGGACTGCTTACTTTGAAGTATGTTTATGGTGTGAAAAGCATCATGAATAAATCCACCAACAAAAGTTATCTTACAGCGATAATGAGTCCAGAGGATACAAGGTCTTCCTGATAACTATTTTCTGCTCTCACGGACAATTTCGTTGGATAAGAGACAATGTCTACTCGTTGTGTGGTTGAGAAGCGCGCGTTAAGTGTAGATAAGCGAGCACCATTAGGAAAAAGCTTTGTCTATTGAACATGTAGTTATATATGATTTTTGAGAACTTTCTATACACACTTCTTAGCTTGCTGCTGAAGCAACAGACTTTGTTCGCGTGATGGGAGAGGGCAACAGTCCCGAAGAACGTAGCAACAGCGAAGAATAGATGAGAAAGAGCCACACGATAGAGGGGGAAAAGAGCCAGGTGGAGAATTCCGACCAGTTGCGTCGCATATGCATAGGATTGATTCGTCCTTATGTGGAATGTTACTGATCTCTATGAAAAGATCTACGTATATGGATAGACTTTGAGCGTGCGTCTGGCAGCGACGTTGGAGCACTCGATTGTCGGAACACTGTTCGCTAGTCACACGGCAGCAACAGCTGCTAAAGGCGTTAGGTCCGAAGTTCTATCTGTCCAACATTCACCCCGCCCTGGTACTCTCATCAAGTTACAGTTATTATCAGTGTGATTTATGGACTCATCAGAGGATTTTTCATGTTGAATGCGGTTATTGTTAATAGTGATACAATTCTTACCAGCTTTCAAGAGGAAACGCTTAATGGTTATCAGTGCTTTACTGTGAAATTGTTTGGGACAATCGTGCCACAATTGTGGAAGCTAATGAGGATCTCAGGGAAAATCGAGATAATTTTGAGTTATCAGGAAAATGCTCATATCTGTGAATGAACTGCTTTCAAGAACTTGGTTGTGTTCAAGTGAACAGTGAAATTATTAGAATTTACGCAAATTAGCTGTGTGGAGTTTGTGTAATCCTGAAATAATCATATGATTAATATTATTGACAAATTATGATTAATGTTGCATTTATATGTATTGCTTAACTGTGCAGTGCTAATTCATACTAAAGATTATAGATGAATCTGGAAATGAGCTGTCTTGATCTCATTCCTTTTCTCTAAGTAATTGTTCTCTTTGATTTATGTGTTTTCTTGATTAGAATTAGTTGCACATAAGTTATTTTAATGAACATTGAAATTCGTTCTCTTCACAGATAGAAATATAGGAAGCAAAGACGCTTCCAAGCTTGCTCTGATGTGTACCTACATACCGTAACGAAGTAACTTTCTCACTGTCTGTGCCAGTATTGTATCTTTGATATTTATAAGTGAAGTCTGTTTTCTGCTCTCAAGATTCAGTATTTCTTGAGAACAGAATTATGAAGGATAGATGTCCTTATCCTGAACAGAAAGTGTTGGGAATGGGAATACACCACCAGACTGACTGACATGTAATAGGTGCAACAGGTTGTAAACGAGGGTTACCACACCGCTCATTACACGTTTTTGGAGACTGTTACACACATACAACTAAGTCTCCAATCACCAAAACCTACCAGACTTTTCCTGGTAAATGTTAACTAATTTTGTGCAATTATAAAAACATGCGCCAAACCTTTATATATTTTTATTATTTTTATTTATTTTGCTTTGTCGCTGTCTCCCGCGTTAGCGAGGTAGCGCCAGGAAACAGACGAAAGACCTATATATATATATATATATATATATATATATATATATATATATATATATATATATATATGGGATTAAGAATACTTCCCACGTATTCCTGCGTGTCGTAGAAGGCGACTAAAAGAGGAGGGAGCGAGGGGGGGGGGGGCTGGAAATCCTCCCCTCTCGTTTTTTTTTTTTTTTTTCTAATTTTCCAAAAGAAGGAACAGAGGGGGCCAGGTGAGGATATTCCAAAAAAGGCTCAGTCCTCTGTTCTTAACGCTACCTCGCTAACGCGGGAAATGGCGAATAGTTTAAAAGAAAATATATATATACATATATATATATATATATATATATATATATATATATATATATATATATATATATATATATATATATCGTGCTTAGGCCGAATAAAACGTGGTCCAAAGTGCAGTGGTACGAGAGCAACAGATATAGTTGTACAAGAAAATAATACGTACCAGAATCGTAAGTGGGTACACGTAGATCAAAACACTTGATTACCCAGACTTGCTGGTTGACATGCTTTTTTTCAAGGGTTACGCGAGAGAAGTACCCAGGAAGTTTCGCCCCGCTAGACCTAACTTGATACCGTGCGACTAAACTTTTGATACGAAACGGCTTTACGAAAAACCCATACATGAATTGCTCGAATTTAGATAAGTTTCTATAATGGGTTAGCAGGCACTTATCCTGCAGATGCATGTCATTCAAACAATTCAGCAATTCTGTTTACCACAAAGTATTGGGAAAGTGTACATGTGAAAGGATATAACTTGTGAGCATTAGACTTCAAATTATCAAAACAAATGTGTTTCTCACATTCTCATGGGCATAAAAGCATGAAGTGTATTAACGAATCATGAAATGTAATTTGAGCTTATGGCTCCATTGTGGTTTCAAGAAGCGATGAATGTCTTTAGAGAGGGAAATAGAGAAGTGCTAGGACGAACAGAGGAAGCTGGGGCAAAACAAAGTCGTTATTAGTGATACTTCCATAATGACATGAAATCTCGCATCATCGAATGTGATGTGATGATGGGTGTTAATAACAGAGTTAAATAAATGCACACTTTATTTTTAATTGTAGATTGAGAAAATGCGATAGCAAGAGTCATGGAGGTAACGGATGTTCAAGAATACACTGGCAAAGGGAAAATGTCGGTGTATGAGAAAAAGTTACGTTATTCAATATACTATATAAGAATGTTTACTTAAGATGGCACAATGGAGTGCCTGGTAAGTGTAGATGTAGGTCAGAGAGAGGCTATGAGGGGTAAGACTGAAAGTTTGCAGGCGTATCAGTTTACTCTAAACTCGATTTTACCAACCAAACTTGCTGTGGCGTTGGGCAGGACGCTACAAGCACCCTACAGACTTGATCGTATATAGTTATAAAATTATAGATAAACCAGACAAATTGTAGAGGTGGGCTGAGGGTCCCATAGATATATTATACATTCGAAGCACAGTACAGGATGGGTCAGCATCCATGTATATAGTTTTATTCTCAGAGGTTGACAGAGGGCCCCATATATTCATTAACATGAATATAGGATCAATAAGAAGGAGTCAGTACGGCACCTACGTATTTTCTGTATATGGAGAGTTAAATAACATGGGTTACAGAGGCTGGCTAGAGTGGGTGGAGGGAGTGTTCATTACATAAGCACACAGAAAATATATTTGCTAATACACACTCAAGTGGACACTTGAGTGTCATGCAGTTCCAGTCTCATTGATAAGCTGAGGGGCCCCTGTAATCATTACACAGATAACAAACACATGATGAGTCATTACCTGAATATATGAACAGTAAATTTTGAAGCTGGACAGGGGCTAGGGGCCATTGGTATTCATTACACAAGCCCATTTAGTCGGCAGGTATATTTTTCCAGCTCGAAATTACGTGTTTTCCCGACCTAGTTCGATGATCGGTATGTCGATTTTATTTTCCACTCGATCTACACAGCACGCGTATGGTTGACAATTCAGCACCCACGCGTGACATTTCTAGTTCGGCAATAGTCCTAAGTACAAGCAAACTTCCGATTCTGATGCTAATGGAGGAAACATCACTCATGGTCATTGTTAATGTTCGTTTTTGATCTGACCTTATAAGTTCTCCGGAAGCTCCAGGAAAGTAGAGGAAGGATGCAGGATGCCGCACCCCGCCGCCGTTTTCGTTTCTGTACTTTACCCTGTGACTTCTCCTCCTCCCCCACCCCCCCCCCCCTCCCCCCAACGCTAGTCATACTCAAGCCTACCTGATCTTGGGGTTACGCAAGTCATCTCTCAGGAGCTAAACCACGTCTGAAAATTTTATGGGCGAAGTTTGTCTAGTAAGTGTTTGGTGAAGTGGATTGTCTTGGGACATACTAGTTACATCTGCTGGGGTTAGGTATGAGCCTTCAGTGTATTAGGTAATGAAACGTGCAGAATACAAATTGGATCGAGCAGATTTTCCGATAGAGTACTGGGATAAGAGTAGGCAGTAAAAAAAGTTCAGGCCTAATGACTTTCCTCATAGGTCGCTGGCCGTAAAACCCAACAAAGAAGTAAAAAGGGTTGGGGGATAGACGCCGGAAATGTAGGTTAGAAAATCGAGAGAGAGAGAGAGAGAGAGAGAGAGAGAGAGAGAGAGAGAGAGAGAGAGAGAGAGAGAGAGAGAGAGCGAGAAATATATCATTAGAATTGTGATATGGCATGGACATCAGGAAACGATAGATATTCCAAAGATAAAACAAGAAAAGAAATCTAACGAACTGAAACAAAACCAGATTGGTGGGGAAAAGGATTTATCATTAGGTTAACCATGGGGTCTTATTTATTTTAAGTAATATGTAAGGACGATTCTCGTAACTATTTTCCTGATAGTTGTAACTTTTGGTAACAAAGTGAAATTCCAGTACACTCTTGCAAACAAACCACAGAGTGGCATCGCATGTATTTAAGCCAGCTGAGTGTTTCGTTAATCTGTAATTCTTTGGAAATAATTGTAAGCTTGTATATATTTTCGTTGAAATAGCTTCGAAAAGTAATAATGTTCTAAAATAAAAAATTCCACAAAATCATATCTAGGACGATATCTTTCGTATGTATGTCTCTTCCACTTAATATCAAGGGATGCCTTGAATAAGTAGATCTAACATCGCCAGAACGATACGCTAGAAAATCAGCTTGCGGTCATGTGCAGGCCCTAACAATCTTATATTGCAAAGTTAAAAGCGTTTCAAGAAAGAGGTATAAGAAGGTAAAGGCGGGTATGACCTTGGCGTAGGCGTTGGTTAACGTTGCGCTGTTTACTTAAGGTTGTTGACATTCGCAAGACGTCTCTAGCTTGCGTAACTTCTGAATAGTTTCATCTCATAAGATTCTTTTGACTTGTTTCTCAAAAGGAGCATATATATATGTGTGTGTGCGCTCTGTGGCAAAGTGGTAGGGTGGATAGTAAGGTTAAGATAACGATCCGAACAGTAAGCGAGGCGAAGCCTCTGTAAACACCACGTTACACAATCGTATACGAAGTGTCAGGTATGTATACTGTGGATTTTTCTAAGCACGAGTAACCTGCATCTCTTCTCAACGTCTGAGGTCATTATTGTGTTCACTAACCTATGAACCTCGTTACCTATGTAAATACAAAAGGAAAAATAGAGCAGTGGATATTGTTCCAAACGCTTAACACGGCACCAGTCAAAAGCGTAGCGTGATACAATTTTTTTCCCCTAACACTAAAACCTAACCCAACTCAGTCTCGAATAATCTTTTTAATATTGACAGCAGAGAATCCCGATCCCGCGTTCCTGAGCCTGTAAACATTTCGAACAAAAGTGACTCATTAGTCATAAGGAAATCCTTACCACTTAGCCAGAATAATTGTGTGCATCTGTTGCTGTGTGCTTGTCATTCACTCTTGGGTTCAGCAGTCTGTCTAATGTGGGACTGTGCACTCGACCGAGATGACCAACCACGCCGAACACACATTCGTGCGTCCATGTGCACTCGGCGTACCATGAGTGAAGAAAAAAAAAAAAAAGCCATGGTCAAATTGCACATTAACTTCGTTAATATTAGATTTATCCGGATTCAGTTAGTGGTCGAAAACGCAAAGAAACAAGCACACGTATACGACTGTGACCGCAGAGGACCACAAGCCTGGTATCAAGTTGACTGTGTGCCATCCTTTGTATTCTAGGAGGCCTGAGTGCAAAGGTGTGCCAACATAAGTTGTATAACTAACGCCTGTCGTATCCCCAAGGCTCACTGTTACAAATCCAGCAAGTTCAGCCAGGGTTCCAATTTACTGATGTGCACTTGGAAACACAGATCTGTTTGGAGTAATATATCTTTTGAGAACCCTTTCTCATTTATTTTATATTCTATTAAAAGACCCTAGGCATATAATCTAGCAAATGCTTTCTTTTTATTACATTATTTAGTCAAACATAAACCTGAAAATAGCGCTTAACCCAGTAACATATTGGATGAAAGCTCATGAATATAATTCTTAATGTATATCTTCATACATATATATATATATATATATATATATATATATATATATATATATATATATATATATATACCAGAAGTATGCGAAATATGATGCTATACAGCATGATATGCCTTTTAGCGTTTCGATAAAAGTAATAATAGATAATCCTAGAAACCATGAGGAGAAACATTCACAAGTATTTGAATAATCTGGTACACGTAAAAAAAAATTACTTTGTGAATTTCGGAGTCTTACAATCCTTTTGCCCTGTCTTTTAATCATGTATGTGCATCATGTCTTCATATCTTATATGCACATATAAGCGGACCTCCTTGCTGTAGTGGTTAGCGTTACTGATCATGTGTTGCCACGGTCTTGCATAGTTTCGAAAATTGGGCGCGACAGATGGACTACACCCAAACCGGGTGCACATCCTCCTCTCGTTTGGTTGATATATGAGTCCCTGGGTAAAGCTGGTGTGTGTGTGTGTCTGTGTATTTATACACACACACGCACCAGCCTGTCAGGTATCCATTTATCGACCAGCCCCGAAGTGAGTATGGACACTAAATTGGGTCGACTACCTAGCTCCGGATTCGAACTCATGCGTCGGGCCCACGCTGACTCTTGGTCATTCATGCTAACCACTGCAACACGGTGTGTGTGTGTGTGTTATATTAAAAGGCTATCAGCAGGTAAAGGTCAGTAAGCCAGATCCCGTTATATACGTCAAACTTGGAAAATACTGAAATAAATTTTGAAAAAAACTGCTTCCGTTGTTAGGTTGACGGAATATAGATTGACAGATAATCACCTTCAGTTTCTTAGACTTACTTAATCAGTAATACCTTATGTTACCTAAAAAAATATATACGAACGTGATTATACTCAACTGTTTACATATAAATACAAATGATAAATGGCTTGCTTTCAAACTATTCACCATGTTTAAAAAAAATAATTAAAGTTCAAAGATAAATAACATTCATTTCATTTAGTAGGCCTTTATATAACGTTGACGCAGAGCACCAACAGGATCCTAGTGTTATTGTACTTACCTCGCCATGGCTGTGAACCTGGTGTAGAATTACTGTTACTTAACCAGAGTGACGATGTGCCGGCCCGCTTGTATACACACATCCTTTTCCATTAGGCCACCCTGCTTACACAAAGGCTGAAAATATGCTCACATGAGAGCCCCAAACGGCGACACAAGCTTGACCTTGCTCATCACAAGAGAAGTTTCATGTCGGTGGCCACAGGAAGCTGCCGCGTGACTTCACAAATCCACATCCTACTCAGCTCATACCAGCACCTTTGTTTCGTCCTTCGGGTTCCTCTTCTCGCGAGAATAAACGTTTCAGTATTGGAGTCCTTCGTAGGTAGTACATATTTCCTCTTAATGATCCTGTAATACGTTACCCCCAAAAGGATCTTAAAACTTAACACAGTATGACTCTTATCAGATCAAAACTGAAAAATAAGGCAACATAATTATTCATTCTTTGTACACAGTACAGGAGTAATTAGGCATCAGGAATTTTGTGGAGTATAGAATAGCTTCATTATGAAAAAAATTTCATCACAACTTAATATGTCGATATGTCTTTAGAGATGCTTTTCCGAAATAGATTTCGTCTACACTACAGGATGTGCTTGAAGTTGATTTCGTGTACAGGATGTGTGCTGATGAGGTACGTCAGTTGATGTGTTTGAATATGTAAATTCACTGTTTGATATATTACTGTTGGTGCTAATATCCTTTAGAAATTTAACGAGTAGAGTAATGGACTAAAAAGTTAATGCATTGGAGGTTAGTGAGATGGTAGCAGCGTTGCGTTACCTACTTGGCGTTGTCGAGTGGCTGCTCCTCGCCTCGTGAACCACCTTACGTAAGCTACATGTCGCCCGTGTTCACAGGCTTAAACGTGGAACCTGTGCACATCTTCATTATTTGAGCACAGTTATTACTATTACGTAGCGGACGGCTGTGAATAGGCTTGTGTGTGACAGAATAGTAGGGTTCGTTCTGTGTAGTTTTATTTAAACTATAAGATATATTTAGAGATGAGTTTCGCCGCTGTATATATATATATATATATATATATATATATATATATATATATATATATATATATATATATATATATATATATATATCCTTTGTCTTTGCAGCAAGTTTTTCCAGGGGTATTGCATACTAGAAATGAGTTTAATATCCGTTACTCATAGTTTTATATATTCCATTTGAAATTTCAGCTTCACTGTAGCCAAGTTATCCTTGAAACGTTCGCAGGTTATATGATAGTGTAGTAAACATACGTATGTATGTCGTGTAGTAAACATACGTATGTATGTCTTACTGAATATATTCAGTTTGGGGGAATATAAAAGAATTATACTTAACCTTTATTATTATGTTGATAATGTTGTGTTACAGACATGATCTCGTAAACAGAAGGCAGCGACTACAAACAAATAAGGCAGAGGCAAGTTTGGGTGAAGCTGGTGAGATCGGGTGACCAACTGTGGTCTGCAAACGGAGCTCTTGTCAAGTTTCATCGACAGAAGGGACCATGGAGGAGGCATGCGGGATAGACAAGCCAGCAGATGCAGGTACATTGAAGGAACTAAACCATGTGGAGAATCCTACAGATACTATAAAACCAAGAGACATGTTGGAAGAGTTAGAGGAGTCGAGCGAGATGAAAGGGACGATGGAAAATTTAGATGATGGAGATGAACCAAGTGAAACGGCGAAGCTAACAAGAATTGCGAAAGAAGTTGATATGACTGACAGTTCAGGAGAAACAGTGGAGACCCCAACAGAGGTGGAAGAGGAGGAAGACGAGGTAGACGAGCCAACGGAAAATATGGAGAAAACACAAGGGAAGGTGGAAGAGCTAGATGAGATAGAAAAGACAACAGAAGCTAAGGAAAAACAGACAGATATGTTGGAAGACCTAGATGAGGCAGACAAACCTGAAGAAACGATGGAGAAGTCAAGGGTGATGGTAGAAGAAGTAGAAGAAACTGTCAATCAAGCAGAGGCTGTGGAGAAGTCAGCAGAGACGAAAAAAGACCCAAAAGAAACGTTGGAGAAGTTAACGGACATTAGCTATATCATCTATCAGGTAAGAAGTGCCCCTCATTCTCGCTATCATTTAGTACACTTAAACCAAGATAACCTCTCGCTTTATTTAGTTGGATAATCTCTCTACGCCTCCTAGACATTCTTTCCTACACCCTTGTAGTTTTCCAGTCTTGATCTTCGGATATCAGGTGGTTCACAGTCTTGGGATGCAGTTTATTGATAAGCCTTACCTAACTCCTTCACGCCTTGCAATGGAAGTTGCTTGCCACCTAACACGAGAAAGGACAAGCTTTAGTTATGCCGTTGCTTACATTGGAAAAGCTTTAGTTATGCCGTTGCTTACAGTGGAAGGACTTTGTATTTAGTTGTACGCTCCACTTTTTCTCTGTGCATGTGTTATCGAACTGCCTCCATCCATGTTCACTGGATATAAATGCATAATGCAAACAAGAAACAGTGCCAAAGGTCGTAAATTTTTTTTTATATTAATAGATAAAACACTGATCTTAAGTATTTTAGAGCTTATGAATATATAGGACTTCCGTTCGTGTAGAGATGGGCAATGGTGGTAACTGGATCTGGCAATGGGGTTTGTAAGTTACAGTGGTTTGTCACTGAGTAAGGACCATATTTCCCCTAGCAACATAGGCAGTCATCAGAGATAGACATCTCAATATCACCTCCACCATTGGTTCCCTCTCGACGACAGACGATAGCTTATTTCACAGAATGTTAGTAAGCAGCCTGTTACACACATTGTTGGTTAGACAGGAGCCTACTTTACACACTTAAACTGACATTGATAGATACTTTATTAGATTTATTGGCAGTAGCTTACTGGGCACATTATTAGACAATACCTTATGGGGAAACTCTAAGGCAGAGTAGCCTACTGGACACTTAGACTGGACAGTCTTAGACAGTAGCCAACTGGACATTGTTAGACAGAAAGTCGCGTACTGGACACTCAGATTGACAGTAGTCTCCTGGTCACTGTTGAATAGACTGTAGCCTGCAGGACACTCGTAGGTAGACAGTAGCTTACTGGACACTTACATGGATGGTAGCTTACTGGACACTTGTTAGACAACACATTATAAATCCCTACGTCCGTGCAGTATCATGGCACTTAGAGAAAGAGTAGTATTGTTAGTGTGTACCGCTGTGATTCGTGACTCATTTAGCGTAAGATCCGAGTCATCCAGTGTGAATCGTAAGTCATGAAGTGTGTCGAGAGTCGTACATAGAGTCGTGAGTCATGCAGCTTGAGCTGCTATGTCCGGGTTGAACTCGCTAGCCCAGAACGATTGAGTAGCGTGGCTAAGGCTAGGCATCTTAGCAGCCAACTCTTTCATTATGCTTTATAGCCGCCAACCGTTGTACACTGTATTTGTGCTTCGCGCAAAATCTGCTTTTCTTTTAGGAATTTCGTTCTTGAGAGACACAACGATACTCGAATGGGGAAAAAAATAGTATTGTTAATTAGGCAACTCCTATAAATGTGCAGCCAACACTATAAAAATGATCTTAAATCTACAAATCGGTCTGAGCAGAGCCGATGGTTACGTAGACTTTTAAGGAAATCATTTGGTTCACAGGGGATGTGAAGGAAATCCTTTCCAAATGGATTTATTCTTAGAATATACTTACCCTGAAGCCTCTCCTAGGTTTTTTTTTTTAACTGCTTTTGCATAAATGTTCGTTTATTTTCAGTGGGGGATACTCCCTTAACATTCCTTGGTCCGTAACAGTCGGAACTGTTTCCTAAGTAGTGGTGGTGCGTTAGTACCTTGTGATACTGCTCCAGGCGACCCAGCAGTGCAAGATGACCTTTGCTGTCATCGCAGGTCACCATCAGGAGAGGACACAAACGACAATGGCGGTGTGGCCCTGAGGGATACCAACACCCCTCGACGCCACCATACCAGTCTGTGTCGACGGGCTCGACGCCTCGCTCTCACTTGCCATTTCATCCATACCTTAATATCTCTTGCTTTATCTTAAACGGCGCTTTAGCGAGGCACGTTATTAATCCTCCGTCACTTATTTTCAAATCGGGAAAAGTAGGTTTGTGAGTATAAGTTATGTAACCACGGATAGGGGGACATAGTTATACGCGGGTGTTCAAGGTTGTGACAACACAAGGGAGGTGTTGTTATAGGTTTAGGGGCATTTGTTTATATAGGCGTTGTGGAAGGGCTGCGGTAGGAATAAGGCACATATAACCACAAGCGTAGGATTAATAATACACAAAGGGTTTTATATTGTATCAACCATGATATTATCCTGACTGGCTAGGGTTATATGTCATAGAACGTACAAGGTGTGGTAGGTATTATGAAGAAAATATGTGTTTTTGAATGCCATATATGTTTCAGGCCATGGGAGCAGCAGCCGTAGGCATGGGCGGCATGGTAGCAAGTCTTGCTATGGGCTACACTTCTCCAGCTCTGCCATCCATGCGTGCCGATCCAAATTTCTCCATCACTGAGGAACAGGTCAGTACAACGTACGTTAATCATCTCTGCTGCCCTCTCTGATTCGGTCTCCGTGAAATACTGTACACCAGTAATTTCTTCCCAGATTGAAGGTTGATAGTTTTATTTCAAGAAGCGTGAACGTACTATTTTTCGTAGTTATATCTTTATTTTTATTAGAAATAGATATCATACAGGTAAGAATACCATCAATTTGTCTTTAGCAATGTAGGTCAACAGCGGTGTTACATAAGATGTGGAACCTTGTATCAGTAGATACAAGACCTTGAACAGATAACTTGACATTTTTTCTTCGTATACGGCCAGTACCTTGCACTACCTACTCCTGAATGTCTAGATTAAATCTTGAATAGCACCACATGCCAAACGCATTTTAACAATTTGCTCGTTTCAAACTTATCCCTTATTCGCAGTTCTCCTTTGAGACGTAAACTCAAGCCAATGTCTTTATGGTGTTTGGTATGGTTTCGCCAATTTCTTTGTTGTATCGTGTGGTATGAGATTTATTTCTGCCGTGTCGCAGACCTCCAATTACTTTCTCATTTCCTGACGCATGCTCAAACCGTGGTGTTCTACTAAATGCAATCTAAAACCACTATCTCTTTTTGTTGTATACTGATTTTGCTGTCTCATTTCGTAAAATCAAGTGTGTGGTATAAACTCACACACCTGATTCTCATATGAATTCACAAACAACTTAAAACCTCTGTCTCATACTGTAAACTCGAATATTTCATGTTATCCCTCGTCACTTTCCCATATTGTAACCTCGCACAATATTGTCTCGTAATCTCTCACCAGTGTCTCCCTAATATATATATATATATATATATATATATATATATATATATATATATATATATATATATATATATATATATAGAGAGAGAGAGAGAGAGAGAGAGAGAGAGAGAGAGAGAGAGAGACTACTGCAGGATTTCTAAGTTCCAGTTATACTTCCAGGAATCGTGGGTTGGAGCGGTGATGCCAGCGTGTGGCCTTCTGGGCAGTGTGGCCACGGGGCCACTTGTGGACCACTTGGGCCGCCGGACCACTCTCCTCCACCTAACTTGGCCCTACATGCTCTGTACGTACTAGGCTAAATTGGCCCCATATATCCCCCCCCCCCAAACTTAGCTATGTATGCACGCCCACCGACACATCGGCTTGCACGGCATTGGAAGTCTCCTAGCTTGCTTGCCTGGTACTTCGTAGGCCTCTCTGTCCTCAGGCATATTCCATTACATGGGTGTGTAATTCCTGTGGCGTAGTGGGTCCTTCATTATGTGTACTTCCCATGGCTAGATTACTGGCCGATTATGTTCTTTATGTTCTCTGGCTCATTGAATTATCTGATTTTGTGCATGGCTTGGGTTAACTGTTTTTTTCATTTTCTGCATATCCCCAGGCGTATTTGGCTCTTAAACCTTTGTAAGTTAGGTTTACCCAACCTTTCAGTGCTTTATATATATATATATATATATATATATATATATATATATATATATATATATATATATATATATATATATATCTTTCATACTATTCGCCATTTCCCGCGTTAGCGAGTTAGTGTTAAGAACAGAGGACTGAGCCTTTAAGGGAATATCCACACTTGGCCCACTTCTCTGTTCCTTCTTTTGGAAAATTGAAAACGAGAGGGGAGGATGTCCAGCCCCCACTCCCGCCCCTTTTAGCCGCCTTCTCCGACACGCAGGGAATACGTGGGAGATATTCATTCTCCTCTATCCCCAGGGATATATATATATATAATGCCCTCCGACAGCAAGATTCGAACCTCTACTATTTGTGTGGGAACTGACTGGGTGCGCTTACCAATGGGCCTTATAATAATGATAGAGAATTGACTATTCGAGTACTAGTATAGGAAGTGGTAGAGGTTCGAATCCCGCTGTCGGAGGGCATTCAGTTATATGAAAGTGCGCTTCCATTGCACTATTATATTAGTTTATGTGTGAGTGTGTTTATATGTATGTATATAGCCTTGTTCCTCCCTCAGCTTGGGCGATGATAGCCATGTCAGGAGGCGTGGGTGGCGTGGTCCTGGGTCGCATGCTGGCCGGGTTCTGTGTGGGAGTGCAAACTGCGGCAGGGTCGGTCTTCCTGCCCGAGATCGTCCAGGTCGACCTCCGCAACACCATGTTCATCTTCCCCTCGGTCTTGGGTACCCTTGGTAAGGCCCAGTGAGCAACTACTCACTGAACTGTGTCTCCCGACAAGACTTTGGTGTATTGGCTTTTTTTTTTTTTATCAGGCACTAGGAGGGAGTGGAGCTGTCAGGAGTGAGAGTGGGAGAGTGCCCGGGTGAATACATCCATAGTGATGAAAGTGGTTGCATGACGTCATCTAGATAAGCGGGAGAGGACATGCCCAGCTCTTACGAGTTAGGTCTCTTTATTTTATATACCCTTTGCTGCAGTTTTGTGTGTTCCTGTTGCAGGTCTACTGGTAAGCTTCGCAGCTGGTCAGTACCTCACATGGCGTGGGCTGGCGTGGCTAGGCGCGGCTTTATGCGTCCCTATCCTGGCACTTCTCTACCCCGTGCCCGAGACTCCGCACCACCTCACGAGCACGGGTAAGTGTGGCAATGCTAGGCTATGAGTCAAGTACATCGGTTGAAGACCAGACCAGGCGGGCAAGATCCTCAGCAAGGGTGAGAGGAACCAGGCACTCGCTGTCCGTTGTATAGGACGATAAAGTTTCATAAGACTAACACATATGTTAGTCTCATCAAAAGTAATTTGTTTTTATTGATGAATTTAAGTAATTTGCAGGTTGCTATGGTTCTTCACTCATTGCTTTAGCCACAAAGATTATACATTTGATATATATCTTAACTTAAAACTTATATTAACCGAACAGTTCACAAACATTTACAGGGTCTTTTCATTAAAATTATGCGAAAGGCGAGGGAAGGCTACGAGATGCCCTCACCTATGTTTGGGTTGCCGTGTCTGGGCGCTCTCAGCAAGGATAAACAATGATGCCACAGTTACCACACACCAGTTAATTTTCACAGATAGTCATTCACTTATGTTGGTTTTGTTAGCTGCTCGCCATGATGTTTATGTAATGTTGTGGGTATTTTTCCGTGCGTTTCACCTGACACTAGTCAGTAAAAATTTAGATTTTAAGTGATGAGGATATTCATGCCTAGCCCAACCGCTCGTGCTGTACGGCACCACAACCGCTTGATTTAGTTTATGTGCTTGAATTTTTAAGTTATTATTTGTATATAATGTGATTTTTTGGTCATCTTCCTTACTTTAGATTTTGTTCCAATTGATAAATTGAAATGAAGCATTAGAGGCGGGTAAACGAAGTATGAGTATTGTCTTATATGAAAATTTCTTTTCAACAGGCAAGAAAGAAGAATCAATGGCCGCCTTGCAAAAGCTGCGACGCTCAGCCCAGGACGCTGAACGGGAGCAGCAGGAGATCAGCAGCAGCTGCAGTCAGGACAGCACCGACGTCAGTGTATGGGAGATCATGCAGCCTCCCAACCTGTGGCCTGTGAGCGTCGGAGCTGCCCTCATGGTGGCCCAGCAAACCACCGGCATCAACGTTATTGTGTTCTACGCCTCCACCATCCTGGAGGCTAACGGGGGCGGCATGGACAGCGGTACTTCGTCAGTGTTATTGGGTCTTGTAAATTTCTTCAGCACCTTCCTTGCCATGATCGTTGTGGCTAAGTACAAGCGGCGTTACTTGATGACTATCTCGACGATAGTGGTCGTGGTGTCCCTCCTCACTCTGTCGCTCTTCTTCTGGGCCCAGACGGTAGGAGGCACCGTCGCCGCCATAGCCCAAACCTTGTCCTTTGTTCCGGTGGTGGCGCTGTTGACCTATATGGTTGGCTTCGGTCTCGCCTGGGGTCCCATACCTTGGGTGTTCTTAGGGGAGGGAATGCCCAGCCGAGTGCGAGGTAAAGCTGTTGCTGTGGTGGCAGGCGTTAATTGGGCTTCGACTTTCCTGACCACCAAAACCTTCGGGTGGAGTTTAGCCTCATTAGGGGCCCACAACACTTTCCTAGGTTATGCAGTGGCGACCATCTTGGGCACCACACTCATTCTCCCAGCCATGCCGGAGACTTACGGCCAGTCCACCGCTCAGATGGACAAACTCTACCTGGAAGCAGCCAACAAGAAGCAACAATAATCTTGTGCTTTTTTGATGTATTTTAAGCAATCAGAGAATAGACCGGTAAAAGACAGGGGTCCATTCAGCCATACACTTGGCAGATGTAACGACGACAAAGTCGTACCTGAAAATATATGAAGGGAACATTTTGGCATAAAGGTATATACAGGATGGCCACTACTGACCCCTATCTATACTATGTACCCATCCAAGATATATTGAAAGCTTCCTAGTATATTTGGTATTATGATTTAATTTGGTAATCTGCTCCTTATTTTTTACTTAACACACATTTTGTACTTAGCAAATAAAAATCCTAAAAACTCTTAGTAGTTTAAGTTACTGTGTATGAAAACGTGTGTGTGTGTGAGTTCATGAATACAATATTCTAAAATGATAGTCTCAACCCAGGTTTTCTTGATGTTGCCACCCTGAAGAGTAAAGTAAGGAAACGTTCACACCTCAAGACTAAACTCGAAATTGACTTCAGATACAGCTCGCTGTGTATGTTAAAAAGTACATAACCTCAATATAGTTTCCCACCATATACAGGTAAGTACCGTAGCGTGAAATCATGGTAACTTGTACTCTCAACTGATTACATTGTCATCATACCCTTTGGTGTGTTACGTACTATGAGAGATTCAAAAATGCGATTATTCATTTGGGATCGACATGAAAGATTGTATGATTGATGCAAATTTTAATTTTCGTTCATCTGCATAAGGAAGTGTACTACAAGATTATCCCCCCCGCGATCTGTATGAACCATGACGCGACGATGGTGGGTTTGTTTGGTGCAATAATGGCTAGATCTATGACCGGGGATTTTCCTCTTCGTGGTAGGCTTAACCATGCTGCAAAGGACGAGCTTACGCTATCAGACGAACACATGTTGGCTATTTTTCTCCTATACTTTTCGGTCTTCCCTTCTTGGTCTATCAAACCTGGAATGGGTCACATGTTTGAGCCAGGAGACCAATCCATTTTGGTGTGTCAGATGAATGTCTGAGGTAGAATATTCTAATATATATCAAGATCGCTGAGTAGCCTTAGATACCCCAATGCTTGGCTAATAAACCTGAATTTTATAATCCAATCCAACCCAGTGCAGTTTCAGATGTTTGACTTTAAAATCCAACCACGTCTGCTGTTTTTTAAAATTATCACGTCATCTGAACCAGGCACATGATGCCAAAGTATGTTATGGCTCACGTGCTGATAAAATAGTTTTCACACTCCTGGGGAAGGCTGGTGTCAATTCACTGCCTTTTCCTTTTTATTTCTGAAATAAACTATGCATGAGTTACTGGTTAGTAGGTTAGTGTAGTAAACATATATAGACTGGTTGAACAATGGCGTTGCGCAAGAATAACAAAGACATACAAAACAGCAAAGTTTTTGAAAATGGTAAACCTAACAAAACAAAACTGTAATCATGCCAGCTGTATCACTGCAAACCATCAATTTTCTATAACAACTCAAAAATATGTGATGTTTTTATGTCCACATGTGTTCCAGAGATTGTCTGGTGTACCTGCACCTTTATACTCTTCTAGTTTGTTGATATTTTTTTACATTGTTCGCATTTATTTACAGAACTTATGTTTTTGATACTTGAGCCACTTGAAGCAAAAGACGAACAAATGTCTTTTTATCTTTTTGTCCAAAACATCGTTTTCTTTTACCATTTTTTTTCATACATGTGACGTAACCATGTAAACATACATGCGTTCAAGAGAGATTTTATCTTTAAAAGTTCTCACGTAAGTCATGAAATTACTCTTTACATTATTTTTAGTCCATGCCTGTATTTCAAAAAAGTAATCACAAAACAAGATATTTTAAACTTTCAGATGAGAACTGTCGCTTTTTTTTTTTTTTTTACGTATACTTCAAATGCACACGGGCACAGCGAGTAGACAAACAAAGAAGACTTTAAAGGTAATATATTTCTTTGATGATATTGCAACTAAGATAACTTGGTTTTTCCAAGAACGATGGTGAGTTTGACTTCAGTTTCTGTTGATTGTTAAACAGGACATTCATGTTTTCCGATTTGTAACACCATATTTGCCTTCGTCCTGTACTCGAATTGCTTTCAAGCGGTGGGTATTCATTTGGAATTCATGGGTTTGCATAACGTATATAGCAGCAACATATGTAATACCTGATGTAGTATTCCTAGAACAACTCAAATAAGTCGTAAAACACATATCCATATTAGTAGTATTCCTAGAACAACGCAAATAAGTTGTAAAACACATATCCATATTGGTAGTGTTCCTAGAACAACGCAAATAAGTCGTAAAACACATATCCATATTGGTTCAATTAAGGAAATAATGAAGCATTGATGTTTGCGTAACATGACTGACCAAAAATTCAGAACTCGGAGAACCTTAATACTAAGAAGCAAGAAATGCCATTGTGCAGAAATTGATAATAATTCAGGTTAGTTCTTCATCACTTTTTGGATACTGAGAGAGTTGTAGACAGCATGAAAACACCTGGGAAGATTGATTATGTACATTTGATAAATGATAGTAAATTAGGGAATGGTTGTGAGGTTAATGTATAGGAGGGGAAAATAGGGCTAATGTGAAGTAGGTAATACATAATAAAATGAAGGTAAAAAGCAAGAAAACGTACGTGCGTTTTATAGGTTACGATCTATGTTGTACTCTTAACAGAATCATTATTGCCACAGCGGAGAGTGATTTAAAGATGTGGGATTTTCCTTTTTAGCTCTTCAAACCAATATGTCAGTATTAGATGTCATTGTTGGCAGGATTATGAGGGAGAGGGGAAAATGTGGTGCTATATAACACTGGTCAACAAAATTTTAATTTTTTTTTGTCCCACACACTTAAATAGGTGGACTTTATAGTACTTTTTACTCTGAATTCAAAACTGTGTTTAGAATTTTTTTTTATCAGGCATGGCTTTTAAGTGAGAGAGCAATTAAATTTTACAATAAGTGGATATTACTCCTTCATAAATAAGGCTGGGATTACGCTAAAAAAATTACCTCTTGAATGGAGTGTACAATTTTTTGGTTATATGTGGCCTCAGGAACATCCCTCTATAGTGTTCAGCAGTAATCTACCAACATAGAGGGGCTCCACTTTCCTTGGTACTGCTTTCCCTGTCCAAAATGTTTTGGTGAGATCTTTTTCTGTGCTCATCATTGACTGCCCATAGATTTTCTGGGAGAAAATCTAAGTGCCAGTCCAAAATGTGGATTTGTAGACTTGCATTGCACCCCAGAGCTTTATAAGAAGTCTTTGCAAAATGCCAGACAATCTTCAAGGGAGAAAAATTCTTTGAAAACAACAAGGTATTCATAGTAAGAACTAACTTTAATTTCATTCTGGAGGATTCCAGCCCTTTAACCTGAAACCCAAAAGTTTGGCTTGCTTAGATAGATTCAAATCATGGATAAGATCATTAAGATCTCTTTGACTCAGCAAATGTGGTTCACTTGAAGAACAACTTGCTTCAAATGTTGGATCCATATTGTCCTCTACTTGCTCTGCCTTCTCCTCACCAGACTCATCACTCATTGTCATGTTTCTTGGAGGCTGTGGCACAGGTAATTCCTAACTGTGAGGTACTGACCTAATAGTAGATAGTGAATTAGGATATTTAACAGTATGTTTGGATTTTGATGTTATACCATTCATATTTGTCAGGCAGAAGTAGCAATCGGAAACGTGATCTTTAGGTTCTCTCTAAACCATAGAAATGGCAAAAGGCATATGGCGTGAACCTTTTGCCTATGCTATGAGAAGCCTGACACACGTGACAACAAATATGGGGGCTCAACTTTTATCCTGGTCACCCACTTTACAACCAAAGTTATGTATCATTTTTTAGTGAGGGGTGTGAAAAAACGTTTTTGCAACATGAATGTCAGTTCATAGCAGATGTAGCAGAAAGGATTTGAACCATTTACCCAGTTTCTCTTCATTATAATGGTGGATGATGTATCAGCACAACTGTTGAGTACACCAAAGCACAATCTGTCAATAGGGAGGAAAAGACACTTGTTTACACATTGAGTTCTGTCTTGCACCTGACAGAGAACTGCTACTCAGGTGTGGGCATTGTTTGAATGACCCAACATTTTCAGTCATGTTTCTGCAGGCCCTTGGTGACTCATTTATCTAGGCTTGTGGTTTCAAAAAGAAGCTATTACACTTCACAAACAATGAATGTTTGTTAAACATTTTGTTTCAAATGTTCCATACAACACTGGTACATGTATACTGTACAAAGTGATATGTGAGTATGCTGGAACAAAAAACTATGGGTGATTGAGAAATTCTGAAAACATATTTGGATTCAGCATGCGAAATTACTTACGAAACTTTTTTTTTTTTTTTTCCATGGGACAAAGTCTTTGTTGACCAGTGTAATAGGTAATGTAAAATGCCAATAGATATGAAAATGATTAATTGTGTACTATAGTACTTTAGATATCATGTGAGTTGTATTATTAATGACATTTAATTGCTACCGAGATGTATTTCACTTACCTCCATGTTTTTCATTTGGTTTGGAATGTAAGAATACCCAGAGTGGGATGGATCTCGTAAGCATTAATTTGGGCCCTTAATCTATATAGACATTTCAACTTGCACAACACTTTCGCAAACCTTGGATTAAATCAGATTCAAATGTTACGGCACATGGTGGTATTCACTGGAATGCATAGATGATAAAGGAAAATAGGCATTTCTACCCTCCACAAGCAAGTTTTCTAGCTTTGTTTGCTTTATATATCAACATGCAAACCAAGTAAAGCTCTGTAGAATTCAAAAAAGTGCCAGGGGAATGTTTTTGTCAGCCATTCACACAGTGCAAGGACATTAGAAAATGACATCAAGATGCTATAGTCGTCCTTCCTGTTCATTTATTCTCCAAAATTTCATCATTGTTAAAAATGTATCATTTACATGTAGAGGGTGTGCTGAAATAGTTTGGACATTTTAAGGGAATGAGTGAGGAAAGGACGACTAAGTGGGCATACTTGGTAGAAGTGGACGGAGGAAGCCATCACAGCTGTTTATCCTCCCCTTTGCTTATGTAAGAACATATGGCAATAATATGGTTATATGACTACACAGTTTTATTTCATATTGATTTTGTCAGTCTGTTCAGAAATTACTATAATGATTGTGTATATTTTATTTGGCAAATGTCCATAAACTAGCAAATGGTGGTACCAGTCACAAATGTAGTTCACATCAGGTGCTAACCTTGTTGTTTTATGATGAGCATCAGACAGAACACACTTTACCTTAGAAAAGGTTTAAGGTCTGACATGATTATACATCAGAATTTTGTCCTTTTGAAAGGGAATTTGTAAATCACCATTGTTCACATCATTCTTATGACAGGCCAAGCAGTCAATATCTTCTGCAGCACGATTTTCCAGTTTGAAGCTTCCACATAAAAAGTCAGAAATAGTTGACCAGGGAGTGTGCTTTATTATTATCTGTTTGTAAATACAATATTGATATTGTATTTTGTTACCAAGTATTGTGACAATGAGTATTGCAAAATCGTGATCAGGGATATAATGTTGAGGGGATTGGGGGTCACATCCTCAATCAAGATAAAAATGCAAATGCAGTTGGAATTTTTAAAAATGCAGACCAAGTAGAATTTATTGCTATTAGTGCCCAAAAATAATAAGAAATTGTCCTGATCGTGTAACATAACTAGGCCAACTGAGATGAGAATATTAGCATAAACAATTTTGTAATGAAAGAAAATGTCGGTAAGTGTGTGAGATGTTATTTTTAAAAGATACAAGATTTCAATGCCAAAATAAGCTGCAGCCAGCTCACTTTAGCATCAGTATGATTTTTGCAAAGTTAGGCTAAAGCATTAGAGGCCAAAATCACTTTTCAAAACTTATTGTCATTTGACAATATGATTCATGATGCTGTATAATCCCCCCACCCCCTTATTGTTTTAGTTGAATTACACCCAACCTTCACTTTATGCAGGGGTTATGTTCAGCAAAACCCTCGCTCAAAGAGAAATCATTTATTTAGGGGCACTTTCTGTTGCACACACACCTGCATAGTTAGGAATTTTGATCTTGTAAAAAGAGGTACTGGTAGAAGTAAGTTCCTTGCAGAGAAGTGATATTGCATGTAGTGATCCCGCATAAAATGAGTAATGAGATTTTAGTTTTTTCTATAAGTGGAATGATATAATTCAACTACTGTTACATTGTGTTCATGATAATATTTGCCAGGAAATCATTTGAAGACAAACACATGCCTTGTGTACCTTGTGTTACGTTTCTCCAAATCTTTCCTTTTAAATACAAAACCACTGCAGTGTTCATGTTCTTTAGCAGTAAGTGCACTATGGAGAGAATGAAAATATTTCTGTGATGGTAAATTTTGGGCATGTGCAAGGGTGTTTATATATACAAGTATCAGTTTTAAAAATTTTGAAAATTGTATTGCCAAATTAATAATTTGGGAATTTCAACAAAGAAGAATATCTGAGTGAATTCTTTCAGTCAACTAACATTTGATATTTTTCAACTTGTCCATTTCCTTCATATTGCAAATTTTTATATCTGATTGTAAGCATATAGGAAGGGTTCAGAGAGTTTGTTTAATGTTTGCATCTGATTTTTTTCCAGAGGGCTTTTGAAGATGAAGAGAGCCTCTGAAGTGGACTCGAAAAATAGAAGCAGCAGCATGAAGGACAACAAAAAAGAATTTCCAAAAGGTGAGGCATTTCACTACAGCTGTAAAAAAGGGACCCCAAACTTAGGATGGTTGGTCAGGCTCATAGGAATTATAGGGATCCACCTCTTCTATAAAGTATATTAAGCAGGTGTGAATGTGACTGGTTCTTGTGAGAATTTTACAAACCCTGAAATTCCAGCTGAATAAAGTAAATACACAAAATCCTAATGGTCTTGGTCCCTGGGGTAATTTCACTCTGGATGGGATTTCATTCTGGAAACAGAAGGCAGGGGATCTTTCATGTCAGCATTGGAATACACCATTTTAGAAATCAGAGAAATCAGTCAAACATCAAATTAGATAATTTTCAAAGGGTGTATTTCATTCATTTATTATTTTTAGAAGATAAAGCTGTGTCTGTTTTTTTTCATTGCTGCTGAAGTCCGAATAGGTTACACTGTGGCTCTCAGGAGTCTTTTAAATTGGACTTTTCTCTCATAAATCAGTTTTCTGGCTAAATGAAACACTCCTAGCTGAACAGAGTATCTCTTAGCCAACAGAACCATTATTTCACAGAATGTTTCATCTTGCACATCTGTCATTCTGGCACTTACTCTCAGAAGTGTCTTGACCAAGCAGTCCAAATTCAAACCATTGTCCTTCCTTACAGTTACTCATATGGAATTTTGCCTTCCAAACCTATTCCATAGACAGAATTTCTATTCATCATTCCCTCATAGAGTACTGCCCATGTAGAAGTTCTTTTGATGGACCCATGCTTTTTCTAACTGCACTCTACTGGGACCATTGCATTTCTTGATGTTACCTTGTGTGGATTGTCTTTTTTCTTAATTGTTCATCTTTGTAACCATTCTCTTTTATGACATTTCCCTCTCAAGACTGTTTCTTTGCCCTGTTTAACTCAGAGTTTTATCTTATGTAAAATATACAAAGCACATTCTTATAACAAAGTACTCCAGTTTTTATGATTCTGATAACCATATCATTAGAACCATTCTTTTTCCATATCATAATCATTTTATTTCCATATGTAAGGCAGCAGGTTTGGATGGTATTGCAGTGGAATTTATTAAAAAAGGGGGTGACTGTATTGTTGACTGGTTGGTAAGGTTATTTAATGTATGTATGACTCATGGTGAGGTGCCTGAGGATTGGCGGAATGCGTGCATAGTGCCATTGTACAAAGGCAAAGGGGATAAGAGTGAGTGCTCAAATTACAGAGGTATAAGTTTGTTGAGTATTCCTGGTAAATTATATGGGAGGGTATTGATTGAGAGGGTGAAGGCATGTACAGAGCATCAGATTGGGGAAGAGCAGTGTGGTTTCAGAAGTGGTAGAGGATGTGTGGATCAGGTGTTTGCTTTGAAGAATGTATGTGAGAAATACTTAGAAAAGCAAATGGATTTGTATGTAGCATTTATGGATCTGGAGAAGGCATATGATAGAGTTGATAGAGATGCTCTGTGGAAGGTATTAAGAATATATGGTGTGGGAGGAAAGTTGTTAGAAGCAGTGAAAAGTTTTTATCGAGGATGTAAGGCATGTGTACGTGTAGGAAGAGAGGAAAGTGATTGGTTCTCAGTGAATGTAGGTTTGCAGCAGGGGTGTGTGATGTCTCCATGGTTGTTTAATTTGTTTATGGATGGGGTTGTTAGGGAGGTAAATGCAAGAGTTTTGGAAAGAGGGGCAAGTATGAAGTCTGTTGGGGATGAGAGAGCTTGGGAAGTGAGTCAGTTGTTGTTCGCTGATGACACAGCGCTGGTGGCTGATTCATGTGAGAAACTGCAGAAGCTGGTGACTGAGTTTGGTAAAGTGTGTGGAAGAAGAAAGTTAAGAGTAAATGTGAATAAGAGCAAGGTTATTAGGTACAGTAGGGTTGAGGGTCAAGTCAATTGGGAGGTGAGTTTGAATGGAGAAAAACTGGAGGAAGTGAAGTGTTTTAGATATCTGGGAGTGGATCTGGCAGCGGATGGAACCATGGAAGCGGAAGTGGATCATAGGGTGGGGGAGGTGGCGAAAATTCTGGGGGCCTTGAAGAATGTGTGGAAGTCGAGAACATTATCTCGGAAAGCAAAAATGGGTATGTTTGAAGGAATAGTGGTTCCAACAATGTTGTATGGTTGCGAGGCGTGGGCTATGGATAGAGTTGTGCGCAGGAGGATGGATGTGCTGGAAATGAGATGTTTGAGGACAATGTGTTGTGTGAGGTGGTTTGATCGAGTGAGTAACGTAAGGGTAAGAGAGATGTGTGGAAATAAAAAGAGCGTGGTTGAGAGAGCAGAAGAGGGTGTTTTGAAGTGGTTTGGGCACATGGAGAGGATGAGTGAGGAAAGATTGACCAAGAGGATATATGTGTCGGAGGTGGAGGGAACAAGGAGAAGAGGGAGACCAAATTGGAGGTGGAAAGATGGAGTGAAAAAGATTTTGTGTGATCGGGGCCTGAACATGCAGGAGGGTGAAAGGAGGGCAAGGAATAGAGTGAATTGGAGCGATGTGGTATACCGGGGCTGACGTGCTGTCAGTGGATTGAATCAAGGCATGTGAAGCGTCTGGGGTAAACCATGGAAAGCTGTGTAGGTATGTATATTTGCGTGTGTGGACGTATGTATATACATGTGTATGGGGGTGGGTTGGGCCATTTCTTTCGTCTGTTTCCTTGCGCTACCTCGCAAACGCGGGAGACAGCGACAAAGTATAAAAAAAAAAAAAAAAAAAAAAAAAAAAGTTTGATTTTGACTTCTAATGAAAATCAGTCTCATAAGCCATTTCAAACTCCTAGCAGTTACTCTCAAGCAAATTTTCTGAGTGGTGCTGGAGTCCTTCAACATTGTATCACATTTTTCTATGAAGGTGGTACTTGGAAGGCAGCCACCGACCAGAGAGTTATATCACCGTTACTACCCACCTGGATATTGGAAGGATTAGTGACAGCAGTGTAGTGAGCCATCTCTTCAATGGTTGTCAAGTTGCACTCCTCTGACCCAGGTAGCTGTCTTTTATTTCTACGTCATCCTCACTTGGACTGCTGGCATTCTGTTCACAGACATACAATTCCTCCTTGTTGTACATAACACTTGACAGCACTTAACTTACACAACTCATTCTTTGTAACTAGATTTTCTTGTGGTGAGCACTGCACTACCCCTGCCTTTTGGCAAAATGGTAGGAGCAAGAGGTAGAAGTAGTAGGTAGGAATACTAGGTGGAAGCACTTGGTAGACACATTAGTAGTTGGTAGGCACATTAGGTATGAACCTCAAGAAACATTGTGTTAGAGTTGCCCTCTGTCCAAGGCCCTATAAGGGTGAGGCACTAAAGGCTAAGATGCAGCACTGGAGTTCACTACCCACTTGAGGGAGTTCCTGAATGGAATGGGCATCAGGGATATAGATAAATTCCCTTAATGCATTTAATTTTTTATCTTTTTTGAAATATTTCATTTGCCATCAGTGCATCCAGTTTGACATTTCCTACATGATAGATAAAGTTATTAACTGAAGACTTATCTTCTGACCTTTGGCCTTCTCATATTAGTTTTCATGTGAAATGCTTACATATGGTAGTGGAAAAGGCACTGAAAAAAATTTCATTGAATATTTAAGAATATACTCATACATTTGCTGTTTTCCCCTTTTTTAAAGTAGAATCTGGAATTGATGAATAGTGGCCTGATTTGATCACATCCACCATCTTAGCTTTCATGTAAAATCGGAAGGTTTGTTGAATGTGTGTGATGATAGAGTAGCAAATATAGGGTGTTTTGGTCGAGGTGGTGTGCGAAGTGAGAGGATCAGGGAGAATGATTTGGTAAATAGAGAAGAGGTAATGAAAGCTTCGTGGAAGATGAAAGCTGGCAAGGCGGCGAGTTTGGATGGTATTGCTGTGGAATTCATTAAAAGAGAGGTTGATTGTGTTGTCGACTGGTTGGTGAGGATATTCAGTGTATGTATAGTTCATGGTGAAGTGCCTGAGGATTGGCGGAATGCATGTATAGTGCCATTTTACAAAGGCAAAGGGGATGAAGGTGAGTGTTCAAATTACAGAGGTATAAGTTTGTTGAGTATTCCTGGGAAATTATATGGAAGTCTCCGGTATGGATTGAGAAAGTGAAGCATGCATGAGCACCAGATTTGAGAAGAGCAGTGTGGTTTTAGAAGTGGTAGAGGATGTGTGGATCAAGTGTTTGCTTTGAAGAATGTATGTGAGGAATACTTAGAAAAGCAGATGGATTTGTATGTGGCATTTATGGATCTGGAGAAGGCATATGATAGAGTTGACAGAGATGCTTTGTGGAAGGTATTAAGAGTATATGGTGTGGGAGTTAAGTTGCTGGAGGCAGTGAAAAGTTTTTATTGAGGATGTAAGGCATGTGCATCAGTAGGATGAGAGGAAAGTGAGTGGTTCCCATTGAATGTTGGCTTGCGGCAGCGGTGTGTGATGTCTCCATGGTTGTGTGACTTGTTTATGGATGGGGTTGTTAGGGAGGTGAATGCAAGAGTTTTGGAGAGAGGGGCAAGTATGCATTTTGTTGTGGAGAAGAGGGTTTGGGAAGTGAGTCAGTCGTTGTTTGCTGATGATACAGCGCTACTGGCTGACTCAAGTGAGAAACTGCAGAAGTCGGTGACTGAGTTTGGTAAAGTATGTGAAAGAAGAAAGCTGAGAGTAAATGTGAATAAGAGCAAGGTTATTAGGTTCAGTACGGTTGTGGGACAAGTAAATTGGGAGGTAAGTTTGAATGGAGAAAAACTGGAGGAAGTGAAGTGTTTTAGATATCTGGGAGTGGATTTGGCAGCGGATGGAACCATGGAAGCGGAAGTGAGTGACAGGGTGGGGGATGGGGCAAAGGTTCTGGGAACGTTGAAGAATGTGTGGAAGGCAAGAACGTTATCTCGGGGAACAAAAATGGTATGTTTGAAGGCATAGTGGTTCCAACAATGTTATATGGTTGTGAGGCATGGGCGATAGATAGGGCTGTGCGGAGGAGGGTGGAAATGAGATGTTTGAGGACAATTTGTGGTGTGAGGTGGTTTGATTAAGTGATGAAAGGTTAAGAGAGATGTGTGGTTATCAAAAGAGTGTGGTGGAGAGAGCAGAAGAGGGTGTATTGAAATGGTTTGGTCACATGGAGAGAATGAGTTAGGAAAGATTGACAAAGAGGATATATGTGTCAGAAGTGGAGGGAACGAGGAGAAGTGGGAGACCAAATTGGAGGTGGAAGGATGGAGTGAAAAAGATTAGCGATCGGGGCTTGAACATACAGGAGTGTGAAAGGCGTGCAAGGAATAGAGTGAATTGGAACGACTTGGTATATCGAGGTCGACATGCTGTCAGTGGATTGAACCAGGGCATGTGAAGCGTCTGGGGGTAAACCATGGAAAGTTTTGTGGGGCCTGGATGTGGAAAGGGAGCTGTGTTTTCAGTGCATTACACATGACAGCTAGAGACTGAGTGTGAACGAATGTGGCCTTTGTTGTCGTTTCCTGGCGATACCTTGCACGCACGCGGGAGGAGGGGGTGTCATTTCATGTGTGGCTGGGTGGCGGCAGGAATGGATGAAGGCAGCATGTATGAATAGCACAAAAAAAAGCACAAAGCAAAAAAAAAAAAAAAAAAAAAAAAAAGAAATATATATATATATATATATATATATATATATATATATATATATATATATATATATATATATATATATATAAATATATATATATATATATATATATATATATATATATATATATATATATATATATATGTGTGTGTGTGTGTGTGTGTGTGTGTGCATTTATGTATATACATGTGTATGTGGGTGGGTTGGGCTATTCTTTCGTCTGGGGTTCTCATCCTGGTCTCTTTCCCTGTACATTCAGACACCCTTTCCTGAGTCTTTAAGGGGAAATCCTTACTTCGCTCCTTCTGGAGGTATGATACAAGGAGGGGAAGATTATCAGATTGAAATAAATGGGAAGAGAAACGGGATAGGGCAAATATGATAAATGGGAGCAGAAACAGGGTTAAAGTCTTAAATGAAAATATGGGTATGAATGGAATGTCATGATTGACAAACTCTTATTCAGAGCTTCCATGCACAACTGAAGATTAATCATGATGTTCCTAGTTTCTGACTTTCAAATAAAGTTTTTTTTCAAGTTTTTGTAAAAACTTCAGAAAATTCATGTTTTTAATGACAAAAAACAGATTGGATAAAGAAAATACAACCACAAGTAAAGATTTTACTTTGCAACGATAATTAACAAGGGTTGCTTGTTTTAAAAGCCTGCAGTAAAAATAGGGAAATCTATAACTTACCTCACCTTGGTATACAAAAAATATATTACTATTTTTACCATCAAAGCAAATGAGTAATCAAATTAGTTTAGTAAAAGACAATTATTAGTAATGAAGTTCTCTGACTGTGATTCTGTTTTTTCATACCTGCCAACCTTTCCAAGGTTAGTTTTGTCAGTCAAATAGAATTCTCAAATTCTTTCTTTCATTTTAGAAACCCCTAAATATTGCACACTGAAGAAAAATTAATCTGTTAATTGAGGGCTTTATACTTCAGAATTAAAAATAAACATGAAAACAATTAGGCAACATGAAAGGAATATATGCCTCAATTCAGCGTCACAATAATTTGTATCAAAGTGCAAGGTCATCCAGGCCTAGTAAAACGGTGAGATTAGATAGTCGGTGAATTACATCTTCCTTTCAGTGCAAAATATACTTTGATTATAAGTTAGATGCAAAAAAAGTTTGTTTAGTTTACAGTGGCCTAATTTTCTTGATGAAGCGCATTGAAAGCTGTATGGAAAAATATACCCATGCAGAAAAAGCTAATCTAAGCTTTGAGCCAGTTCTTTTCATATCCAGTGAATTATCCCTAAGAAAAAATATTTGGAAATGAAAAAAATTACATTTATGGCACAAATTCAAACAGTTTACTTTTAAAAGTTATATAATTCATTGATCAGTATGTGGCAATATTTGTTAAAACTTTTGGCTAAAGCAATTAAGGGAAAGAATTGTTCTTATACTGAAAAGTACAGTATTTTACATTTAATTTCATAGGATTCCTATTATTTTTCTTTTATGCACTACAGTAATATAAAGGATTTGATTTTTTTTTTCTAGATGAAAGGCTGGCAGATGTATCTTTCAGGAGAGACAGCTCTGATGAACAGAACCACTACTGTATTATGATCTGGAGAAATACCCTTATATAATAAATCTAATACAGCTAACATAACTCAGCATGCAAAGGTACGTACAGTTAAATTTTTAAGTGTAAAAATTTTATTGCATGAAAATCTGCAAAACAATATAGATGTAATAAGTAAAAAGCTAAATGAGGTTGATCATAAAAGGAAAAAAAAAAGGTATTTTACACACATCTCCATCCTGAAAGAGGAAACCCTTAGCACTGTAGAAATAAGCTCTTCCACCCAAACTCATATTGACTTACTAGAATACGTGCATTACACTTTTATGGACAAGTCACCAAAATTACTTGCCCCACGACTTGACCTAAGACCACTGAGGAACTACTTGAATTTTCCTCATTGTATTTCATGATGTTAGAATTTTGCTTTCCAGATTTGTAAATAATTTCAAAAGCTTTAATTTGAGAGAAATGATACCATTTGTGTTGTTTCAAACCTTGTTACTACATCAAACAAAATTGTGTCAAACATATTTTGTCTGTATAGAGTCCCTGTTATTTTCTGATGTTATCTGTCATCATATGAGATGGGATAAAGCATGTAATAAAATATATTTGATTATTTCATGTTAGTAAATTAAACACTGTAAAAATGGGGGTACTGATACTTTTCTTAATATATTTGGTGGAAAAAATGCTTCCTAAAAAAATCTGTGAAGCTCCTTGAGTACAGTTGCACCTATTAAGTCAAATGAATATATGTGTCCCAGGTGAATGGAGACATTATGAATACAGTACCCAGACATGCTCTCAGGTGAACCCAGATCCTCAAATTGTTAATGCCTTTATAACGACATATTTATCCCATCCTGTGTCATGAAGATTTTAATGATTACTAAACCTAGCATTTTTCAATTATGTAGCAAGTCTAGAAAAATGATATAGAAATGAACAAAATGAGTTGTTTCGTACATGTCACATTAGTTAGTGTCACCATCTTGAAAAACATTTGTTGTGCCTTTGATAGAATGTGCTCAAATTACAAATCTGTAAATACTGTGTTGACAGCCCACCACATATTAAGATAATTATGTGTAATTAAGCTTCAAGGTAAACTCCCTTTATGATTTTGAGTGTGCTTTATTTGTAAGTTTCCTCTTGTGATAAGATTACAGGATGGGAAAATATACCTCCAGTACTGTAAGGTTATGCTTGCAAATCACTGTGTATGCCAGCCTTTCTATAACTCTGTATGACTATGCTGTCTTTAAAACATTAAGCCATACTATAATATCCATGTAATACACAGGCTTATGCTTTGAACAGGTAGTCATCAGAAGTTCACAAATATGTGCATACTGATGTCATAAGACTATAAAACAGAAGTAGTTTGCACATTTAGCTTTGCATTTTCATTGTCAGGGTAATAGGCCATCTCTAGTGACAAAAATTATCTATCTTTTTAAGTTGGAGGAAAAATTGATTTTATAAGATGTCACCACAAATAAACTGTAAGCAGACTGTGTGTAACCCCTAATGTAGTTATATAGAAAAGAATGATTTATTATTATTATTTCTTCTTTTCAAGTATATGATAAAGGAAGGGAGGATTTCCAGGCCTTCCCACTACCACCCCTCCTAGAGTCCAGCAAAACATAGGGGATGCATGAGCAGCATTCTTTCTACCGTATCCCAAAGAATGGTATTTCCTTGGGTAGTTGATCATCTGTTCCAGTGCTACTTTGGTAAGGTAGGAAACAGTACATATGAAAATCATTATCACTCATTATTTTATTTTTGCTATTTTGTAATAATAATAAAGTTAGGACTTCCCTACAGTAGCCTTAGTTTTCCAGCATAAGGTAAAATTCATCCAAATATAAAAACCTCAGTTATAAAACTATTTTTCAGTAAAGCACTAATCTTTGTTTACATGTAGACCATAACACTCAGCTTTACATTTCATAAAATGTCTGATTATTATCATTGCCATATAATTATTCTTTTCATACTTGATTTCCGTTTCCAGCTTTAGGGAGGTAGTGCCAGGAACAGATGAAGAAAGGACGCATCTGGCCACATCCATTCTCTAGCTATGGTGTGTAATGCATGAAAACCAGAGCGCCCGACCCACAGACCTTCCCATGGTTTACCTTCGATGCTTCACATATCCTGGTTCACTCTATTGACAGCCTGCTGACCTCGATGTACCACATTGTTCACTTTGTCCCATGCTCTCTTTTCATGCTTCAGCTTGTTTGAGCCTTGATCACTAAACATTTTTTTTCACTGTATCCTTCCATCCCCTCCACTTCAGATACATATATCCTCTTTGTCAACCTTTCCTCACTCATTCTCTCCATATATCCAAACCATTCCAGCACACCTACTTCTGCTCTGTCAAGTAAGAATTAATATATGGGGATGGTAGAGAAAGAATACAACCCATGAATATCATGTGTCTTATAAAAAGACTTGTAAGTGGGATGGGAACTGGGGCTGGAAATCCACTCATTCTGTACATAGGAACATGAGAAAGAGCTAAGCAAGGATTTTTCCTGAAAGGTTAGGTTAGGTGGATTGGTTGAAAGCAGAATAGACAATATTTTGCTCAAATCCATGACTGACATTATTTGCATTTCCCTAGTTACATGAAAGATTTGCAGTGCTATTATCATTTCAGTATCGATGTTGTTTACTCTTACCACACTAATCTCTTGAGTTTCAGATTTCTTCTATCAAAATTAGCCTTGAAAGGACCCAGTAGTCTATTGCTGTTTAAATTCCTCTCTATTCCTTACTGATGCTACGTCTTTGAGGCAGGGTAAGGCAAGGAGGTATGAATAATGTTATTAATTTCCAATACTGTATTAACTTTAGCTTTGCAATCAAATGCACTATTCAGTATAAAATAATCTAACAATTATCACTCATGAAAGTGCTAATCTTTGTTTATAGGTTTATATGTTTTACCTTAATAAAAAGGAGAGCCCTGGTGTTACCTATACCCTTTCGTACTGTCTTAAAACGTGAATCTACCTGAAGTCCTGTAATGACTAAGAATTAAACTTGATGCCTTTAATACTGTCTTAAAATCTGGATATTCTGAAAGGCATGTAATTACTGAGAATTAAACTTGGATGTTATGGATGTTGAGTATTAAAGGGATCAAGCATACATATATAGATGTTTTCAACCTTGAAGGGAGAAAAAAGTACATTTTATACTGATTGGAAGTTATCTTTGTAGCTGTAGGCAATAGTTAATTTTTTAGTGACTCATGGCTACAACTGAAGTGGGGCAAGTTAATATGGTGTCATGTTGGAGAGTACAGTACAGGTCATCCAGAAAATAGACTATGACTGATTATAGTCCATAATCTATTCCCAATAGGCCCACAGTTTTCAAAATAAGGATTAAAAATTCGAGCTTTTGTTCATGCTACATATGCCAGGAAAACTAAAATGACGTGTATCTAAGAATCAAATTCACATACACCAACATTTAAATATTAAGATATGCTTTAACACGCATTGTCAAAATGACAAATTTCAAGGATGAGATCAAAATTACTATCTCTAGACAAATTATTTGCAAGAATGCATGTTGTATGCATACATAATGCTATCATAAGCTCGGTGAAATATCTTTAATTAAAATACCATGCAGAAACCATACTTTTTGCAAGAATTATAACATGAAATACTTGAGAAAGATGCATAAAGAGTAATGATTAAACTTGTCCTTCAGGATTTTTGATAAAATGTAGCATATAACAGCAATATGAAGAAAATAGTGGGAAAAATTGTTTTGAGAGTCCTCTGAACTTACATAAGCCAAACTGAAGGTACAAAAGTTTTTGCATCTTGCCCAAACATTCCAATGAATGACAGAATTAGATGAAAAGCCTCTCAAATACATGCATTCCACTGTTAATTTGCTGGTTTTCCTTTCTCAGGTTCGGTAAATGTTTCAAGCTTTTGCTGTATGCTCACCATATTTGTTTTTTTTCACATGATTCAGCAAAAGTTGAGCCTTAGTTGGCATCATGAAATCCACAGAACCAAAGATGTCTACGAACAGCGTATTACAAAGTATACTCTACTTTCAACTCAAAGGTAACACATGTGGGCCAAGCTGATAATTCTTTGTTTAGTCATTCATTTAACTGCTTTCCCTTTTATTGAAATAATGTACCATTCCCTGGGAAATTCATGGCCTGTTATTGAGGACCAAGACAATGAAGCCATGTTCCATTCTATGATTGGCCAAAACAGTGATGCATTACCACAAACAAATTTGGTATCCATTAAATCTCCCAACTAAAGGATGAACAGCTGGGTAGGCTAAAAACCACCTCCCCACCCTAGAAATTGAATTAAGCCAATGAATTAAAAGTCACAACTAATAAATTTTTTTTTAAAGATTGTGAATTATACTGCATTATGGCAATCATAACATTCAGGGATACTCCGTGTGTGGGATACTCTCAAGTAATCTATTAAGGTGTCTGAAGTTTGTATTTACAATTAACTGAAATGTAATTTTCTAAATAAATTGTTATACAATTTGGCGAGTATTTTCAGGCATACATAGAGACATTTGGTATTTTTGAAAGTGATTTTGTCACAAACAAATATGAAAATAGGGATTTTCAACTATAACGTCGAACATTCTTCAAGAGTGACACAGCTTCAAAAATTCTGATTATTACTCACTATGAGGGCAGGCTTCCTTGAGATCACATATGCTAACCAATATGTGGAAAAAGGCTTAAGCCATAGTGTCTAAAAACAATCTGTGTAATGTTAACTGCAAATGCACTGGTGGCCATATACTTCATAAAATCAAACAGAAAAAATTACTGACATA
Source organism: Panulirus ornatus (assembly GCF_036320965.1). Taxonomy (NCBI): domain Eukaryota; kingdom Metazoa; phylum Arthropoda; class Malacostraca; order Decapoda; family Palinuridae; genus Panulirus; species Panulirus ornatus. The sequence goes on from NC_092237.1 coordinate 10,164,650, forward strand.
TATGCCCCACTTGCTTTAACTAAGTGACAAATGAGAAGCTCAACAAAGAAAAGTTTCCGGGTGTGTTCAATTTAAGATATTACAGGAAAAGTGCAAGATACTGAAGTGAAAAATTGCTCTTCCATTATGGAAAAATTATACCAACGGAAAAAAAATGGAGGCTGAAAGAAATGCTCCATGTCAACTATCCCTTGAAGAGTTTGGAGGAATATCATGAAAAGCAAAGCCTGTTAGTCCAGTGGAGCAATGAAACAAAAGGACTGACAAGGAAAATTATGATCAATATAGAACTTACCCATTCCACAGAAAATTTGTCATGGATTGTCATTATCAAGGAAATAGGAAATATTGATGCCTAACCCATTCATATGAACCTAAATTCAAGAAATGAAATGAAAATATAATAATGCAATCTCTATTAGCCTTAGGCTTTTCACCACAGACAGATAAATAATCAATAAAATCAACTACAGGCAGGCGATGACCAGGGAGGTATATTACCAGCACAACCCTCCTGGGTATCGGGAGGGTTAGCATTAGCTGCGCTCCTCTGACCCAGGTAGCTATCATTACTTTCTGCCTAACCCACATGTGGACTACTGGATTTCTTGATACCAAATGTGGTCTTTTAATACAAAACCTTGTTATACATATCCATCATATGGACTATTGGATTTCTTAATACCAAATGTGGTCTTTTAATACAAAACCTTGTTATACATATCCATCATGTGGACTATTGGATTTCTTAATACCAAATGTGGTCTTTTAATACAAAACCTTGTATACATATCCTTCATCCTAAAAATGTATCACAAGACATTTAAAAAATCTAATGTTCAGGATAAACTAAGATGAAGGAATGAATCCTCTATCCTTAGATATTGGGCAAACCTGACAGTCAAGAAAGTGTTTTGAAATAATCTTAAGTTCTCCAAGGCAAAATCTTATACATCAAATGGAGAAAAGAAGTCAAAATATTTATTGATGTGGCAGATAATTATATATAATAATTAATTCACAGACCAACTATATCTTTTCAATGCCACTTTGATGATGCTTCTCTTCCTCATCTAAAGTAATTCAACACTTACCTGTTGCTTGCAAAGGGAACACAAAGTACACACAACATTAAGATGCAATGTAACTTGAAACAGAACATTTTATACCATATAGTAAGACTTCCCTGTTGCTTGACTACATACAATGAATCAATATTGCTATTGATGCAATGTACCTTAATTATGCCACATTCACCACAAAATGAAAATAGCATGAACCCAGGTTGTCAATAACAGCTGACATTATTGGGACAAAAGAAAATCTCTGAAAATATGCTGTCTGTTTCTAAAGAACACTGAACAGAACCTATTAAATGAGTGCAATACATTCAAATTACAGAAAAACTCTGAACTAGAAAGCAAGTGAGCATGCATCTCGTACATTACTTTTAATTTTCTAAAATACAAAAGACACTTACTGAGACTTTGAAAAATTTCTCGTATTACCCCAGTACCACCGACATGTTTAGACATCAAATATTTCCAAGTAAATAATTGAAATCCTTATCTTTACATACATTATGCTACCAGCACTAACCACACGACTTGATCGTCCCTTAAGGTCACTTTCTAAGTCTGCTTTGAAAAATTTAATTTGGTTATCAAAGCTGCCAAACCATGCTATTCTTTAGATGTATTCATAATCATTAACAGCATTAAAATTTGAAAAACATATGCAGTGTAGTGTGGAAAGAAAAAACAGCATTCATACTTCCCAATAAGAGACTCGGAATAAGAAGCGCAAGACTAGTAGATTAGGGTAGGCTTGGTGGAACAGGAGTAAAGCATACCATAGAGATACATCTAACTATACACACACACACAAAAAAAAAAAGATGCTAATGTGAATTTCCCACACCATGGCTATTTGTTGTCTTCCTCTTGTGTGCATGTATCTAAAGACAGCAACTACTTGAAAACTGAGGAACTAGTTACTTAACCTTTATAATGAAAATGTGCCAGGCTTCGTGATAACAATGATAACTTAGTCAACCTCCCTAGTAGTATCAAAATCCTTGAGACTGCTTAATAGTTAGGCTTTAGGTATAATGTGAACCTTTTAATGATAAATCATTACATAAAGTCCTCCGTAAAAGTTTCACATTATACCTAAAGCTAGGCACATTCGTTTCATCAAATTACAATACCCTTAACTAAAAAACATTGAATTTACAAGATGACATCTAATGGAACCTCTATAGAACCTAATACACTCATAAAAAGTACAAAATAAGAGATTGACTAATTATTAAAAATTCCTGTCATCAATAGTGAAGACCATTAGCCTTAGAGAGGAGGCATACACAGAGCCATCAGCTGCAACTTTATTCAGAATGGTATTTTTAAACTATACGTTCCAAACAAGATACTGGTATGCCCTTTCTCTTGCTTCTGGAATTATGAAGGTAACTAATGAACACAACTCACATCTGCATATTCCCCTCTAAAAAAATTTCTCAGCATTATTGCGAATTAACTAAAGCTTCACATGATCTACTTTCTGCATATAGCTATGGAAAAGGGTCTCAACCAATTTTCCATTTCCTGAACCATTGGTGTAATCCTGAAGTAGACAAAAATAATGTGAACCAGAATTTTAATGACATATTTCAAGTGTAACTTTCATTTGAAGACTGTTATCCTCTACCACACTGCACCTTGGTTAATGCACTTGGTGCTGGTCTGAGCATTACCCCTCTCCAATGAAAGAGAATCTAGAGCACAAACAATAAGCTCTGGATGAAATCAGCACTAAACATTACAAACAGTAATCCATAAATACTTTAAGTAATAAATTTGTCCACGTTTCAAGCTGATCACTTCATGTTAACACAATATAAGCAGATCACCTGCAAAGTCTGTCTCAGACTGGCACAAACCCATACTTGGTGCTAGTCTAGGTTGCATGTAAGGAAAGCCAGGAAGTAGATTGCCATGCTCAACCATGCTACTTCGTGTGGGGTGGCATCTGGAAGGGAAGAAGGCAACAAGTATGAATACGAACATGTGTATATGTTAATGTGTATGTATATATACGTGTATGTGCATTTGTATTATATACATTAACGTGCTGTCAATGGATTGAACCAGGGCATGTGAAGCGTCTGGGGTAAACCATCGAAAGTTTTGTGGGGCCTGGATGTGGAAAGGGAGCTGTGGTTTCTGTGCATTATACATGACAGCTAGAGAATGAGTGTGAATGAATGTGGCCTTTGTTGTATTTTCCTAGTGCTACCTCATGCACATGCGGGGGGACGGGGTTATCATTTCATGTGTGGCGGGGTGGTGACGGGAATGAATAAGGGCACACAGTCTGAATTATGTACATGTGTATATATGTATATGTCTGTGTGTGTATATATATATGTATACGTTAAGATGTATAAGTATGTATATGTACCTGTGTGCATGTGTATGTATATACATGCATATGTGGGTGGGTTGGGCCATTCTTTCGTCTGTCTCCTTGCGCTACCTCGCTAACGCAGGAGACCGACAAAGTATAATAAAAAAATTTATATATTTTTTTTTCTTTCATACTATTTGCCCTTTCCCGCATTAGCGAGGTTGCGTTAAGAACAGAGGACTGGGCCTTTGAGGGAATATCTTCACCTGGCCCCCTTCTCTGTTCCTTCTTTTGGAAAATTAAAAAAAAGAAAAAAAACGAGAGGGGAGGATTTCCAGCCACCCGCTCCCTTCCCTTTTATTCGTCTTCTAAGACACACAGGGAATACGTGGGAAGTGTTCTTTCTCCCCTATCCCCAGGGATAATTTATATATATATATATATTTTTTTTTGCTTTGTCGGTTTCCCGCGTTTGCGAGGTAGCGCAAGGAAACATACAAAAGAAATGGCCCAACCCACCCCCATACACATGTATATACATACGTCCACACACGCAAATATACATACCTACACAGCTTTCCATGGTTTACCCCAGACGCTTCACATGCCCTGATTCAATCCACTGACAGCACGTCAACCCCGGTATACCACATCGATCCAATTCACTCTATTCCTTGCCCTCCTTTCACCCTCCTGCATGTTCAGGCCCCGATCACACAAACTCTTTTTCACTCCATCTTTCCACCTCCAATTTGGTCTCCCACTTCTCGTTCCCTCCACCTCCGACACATATATCCTCTTGGTCAATCTTTCCTCACTCATTCTCTCCATGTGCCCAAACCATTTCAAAACACCCTCTTCTGCTCTCTCAACCACGCTCTTTTTATTTCCACACATCTTTCTTACCCTTACGTTACTTACTCGATCAAACCACCTCACACCACACATTGTCCTCAAACATCTCATTTCCAGCACATCCATCCTCCTGTGCACAACTCTATCCATAGCCCACGCCTCGCAACCATACAAAATTGTTGGAACCACTATTCCTTCAAACATACCCATTTTTGCTTTCCGAGATAATGTTCTCGACTTCCACACATTCTTCAAGGCTCCCATGATTTTCACCCCCTCCCCCACCCTATGATCCACTTCCGCTTCCATGGTTCCATCCACTGCCAGATCCACTCCCAGATATCTAAAACACTTTACTTCCTCCAGTTTTTCTCCATTCAAACTTACCTCCCAATTGACTTGACCCTCAACCCTACTGTACCTAATTACCTTGCTCTTATTCACATTTACTCTTAACTTTCTTCTTTCACACACTTTACCAAACTCAGTCACCAGCTTCTGCAGTTTCTCACATGAATCAGCCACCAGTGCTGTATCATCAGCGAACAACAACTGACTCACTTCCCAAGCTCTCTCATCCCCAACAGACTTCATACTTGCCCCTCTTTCCAAAACTATTGCATTCACCTCCCTAACAACCCCATCCCTAAACAAATTAAACAACCATGGAGACATCACACACCCCTGCCGCAAACCTACATTCACTGAGAACAAATCACTTTCCTCTCTTCCTACACGTACACATGCCTTACATCCTCGATAAAAACTTTTCACTGCTTCTAACAACTTGCCTCCCACACCATATATTCTTAATACCTTCCACAGAGCATCTCTATCAACTCTATCATATGCCTTCTCCAGATCCATAAATGCTACATACAAATCCATTTGCTTTTCTAAGTATTTCTCACATACATTCTTCAAAGCAAACACCTGATCCACACATCCTCTCCCACTTCTGAAACCACACTGCTCTTCCCCAATCTGATGCTCTGTACATGCCTTCACCCTCTCAATCAATACCCTCCCATATAATTTACCAGGAATACTCAACAAACTTATACCTCTGTAATTTGAGCACTCACTCTTATCCCCTTTGCCTTTGTACAATGGTACTATGCACTATGCATGCATTCCGCCAATCCTCAGGCACCTCACCATGAGTCATACATGCATTAAATAACCTTACCAACCAGTCAATAATACAGTCACCCCCTTTTTTAATAAATTCCACTGCAATACCATCCAATACCAATATATATATATATATTCCTTCAGACATACCCATTTTTGCTTTCCGAGATAATGTTCTCAACTTACACACATTCCTCAAGGCTCCCAGGATTTTCGCCCCCTCCCCCACCCTATGATCCACTTCTGCTTCCATGGTTCCATCTGCTGCCAGATCCACTCCCAGATATCTAAAACACTCTACTTCCTCCAGTTTTTCTCCATTCAAACTTGAAGGAATAGTGGTTCCAACAATGTTGTATGGTTGCGAGGCGTGGGCTATGGATAGAGTTGTGCGCAGGAGGATGGATGTGCTGGAAATGAGATGTTTGAGGACAATGCGTGGTGTGAGGTGGTTTGATCGAGTAAGTAACGTAAGGGTAAGAGAGATGTGTGGAAATAAAAAGAGCATGGTTGAGACAGCAGAAGAGGGTGTTTTGAAATGGTTTGGGCACATGGAGAGAATGAGTGAGGAAAGATTGACCAAGAGGATATATGTGTCGGAGGTGGAGGGAACGAGGAGAAGTGGGAGACCAAATTGGAGGTGGAAAGATGGAGTGAAAAAGATTTTGTGTGATCGGGGCCTGAACATGCAGGAGGGTGAAAGGAGGGCAAGGAATAGAGTGAATTGGATCGATGTGGTATACCGGGGTTGACGTGCTGTCAGTGGATTGAATCAGGGCATGTGAAGCTTCTGGGGTAAACCATGGAAAGCTGTGTAGGTATGTATATTTGCGTATGTGGACGTATGTATATACATGTGTATGGGGGTGGGTTGGGCCATTTCTTTCGTCTGTTTCCTTGCGCTACCTCGCAAATGCTGGAGACAGCGACAAAGCAAATATATATATATATATATATATTTTGCTTTGTCGCTGTCTCCCGCGTTAGCGAGGTAGTGCAAGGAAACAGACGAAAGAATGGCCCAACCCACCCACATACACATGTATATGCATAAACGTTCACACACGCAAATATACATACCTATACATCTCAATGTATATATATATATATATATATATATATATATATATATATATATACATACACACACGGACATATACATATATACACATGTACATAATTCATACCGTCTGCCTTTATTTATTCCCATCACCACCTCACCATACATGGAATAACAACCCCCTCCCCCCTCATGTGTGCGAGGTAGCGCTAGGAAAAGACAACAAAGGCCCCATTCGTTCACATTCAGTCTCTAGCTGTCATGTAATAATGCACCGAAACCACAGCTCCCTTTCCACATCCAGGCCCCACAGAACTTTCCATGGTTTACCCCAGACGCTTCACATGCCCTGGTTCAATCCATTGACAGCACGTCAACCCTGGTGTACCACATCGTTCCAATTCACTCTATTCCTTGCACGCCTTTCACCCTCCTGCATGTTCAGGCCTCGATCACTCAAAATCTCTTTCACTCCATCTCTTCACCTCCAATTTGGTCTCCCACTTCTCGTTCCCTCCACCTCCGACACATATATCCTCTTGGTCAATCTTTCCTCACTCATTCTCTCTATGTGACCAAACCATTTCAAAACACCCTCTATTGCTCTCTCAACTCTTTATTTCCACACATCTCTCTTACCCTTACATTACTTACTCAATCAAACCACCTCACACCACATGTTGTCCTCGAACATCTCATTTCCAGCACATTTCTCTCATACTATTCGCCATTTCCCATGTTAGCGAGGTAGCGTCAAGAACAGAGGACTGGACCTTTGAGGGAATATCCCCACCTGGCCCCCTTCCCTGTTCCTTCTTTTAGAAAATTAAATGCACCTGGTCATGAGAAGAAAGATCATGAGAGGCAAGTGTTTTGGAAGCAGCTGAGTAAGTGTGTTAGCAGCTTTGATGCACGAGACCAGGTTATAGTGATAGGTGATTTCAATCCAAAGGTGGGTAATGTGGGAGTTGAGGATATAATCGGTGTACATGGGGTGTTCAGTGTTGTAAATGGAAATGGTGAAGAGCTCGTAGATTTTTGTGCTGAAAAAGGACTGGTGATTGGGAATGCCTGGTTTAAAAAGAGAGATATACATAAGCATACATATGTAAGTAGGAGAGATGGCCAGAGAGCATTATTCAATTATGTGTTAATTGATAGGCTCGTGAAAGAGAGACTTTTGGATGTTAAAGTGCTAAGAGGGGCAACTGGAGGGATGTCTGATCATTATCTGGTGGAGGCGAAGGTGAAGATATGTAGAGGTTTTCAGAAAGAAGAAAGAATGTTAGGGTGAAGAGAGTGGTGAGAGTAAGTGAGCTTGGAAAGGAGACTTGAATGAGGAAGTACCAGGAGAGATTGAGTGCAGAATGGAAAAAGGTGAGAGCAAATTACGTAAGGGGAGTGGGGGAAGAATGGGATGTATTTACGGAAGCAGTGATGTCTTGCGCAAAAGATGCTTGTGGCACGAGAAAGGTGAGAGGTGGGCAGATTAGAAAGGCTAGTGAGTGGTGGGATGAGGAAGTAAGATTGTTAGTGAAAGAGAAGAGAGAGGCATTTGGACAATTTTTGCAGGGAAATAGTGAAGATGACTGGGAGATGTATAAAAGAAAGAGGCAAGAGGTCGAGAGAAAGGTGCAAGACGTGAAAAAGAAGGCAAATGAGAGTTGGGGTGAAAGAGTGGAAGGAGGTAAATAAAGTGTGTAAGACAAGAGAACAAATGGGAACATCGGTGAAGGGGGTAAATGGGGAGGTAATACCAAGTAGTGGTGAAATGACGAGATGGAGTGAGTATTTTGAAGGTTTGCTGAAAGTGTTTGATGATAGAGTGACAGATATAGGGTTTTTGGGCCAGGTGGTGTGCTAAGTGAGAGGGTCAGGGAGAATGATTTAGTAAATAGAGAATAGGTAGTGCCAGCAAGGCAGCGGGTTTGGATAGTGTCGCTGTGGGATACATTAAAAACAGGGGTGAAAGAGTTGTTGACTGGTTGGTGAGGATATTCAATGTATGTATAGTTCATGGTGAAGTGCCTGAGGATTGGCGGAATGCATGCATAGTGCCATTGTACAAAGGCAAAGGGGATAAAGGTGAGTGTTCAAATTAATATTCCAGGGAAATTGTATAGGGTTATTGATTGAGAGGGTAAAGGCAGGTACAGAGCATCAGATTGGGGAAGAGCAGTGTGGTTTCAGAAGTGGTAGAGGATGTGTGGATCAGGTGTTTGCTTTGAAGAATGTATGTGAGAAATACTTAGAAAAACAGATGGCTTTGTATGTAGCATTTATGGATCTGGAGAAGGCATATGATAAGAGTTCATAGAGATGCTCTATGGAAGGTATTAAGAGTATATGGTGTGGAAGGTAAGTTGTTAGAAGCAGTGAAAAGTTTTTATTGAGGATGTAAGGCATGTGTAAGAGTAGGAAGAGAGGAAAGTGACTGGTTCTCAGTGAGTGTCGGTTTGCGGCAGGGGTGCGTGATGTCTCCATGGTTGTTTAATTTGTTTAGGGATGGGGTTGTTAGAGAGGTGAATGCAAGAGTTTTGGAGAAAGGGGGACAAGTATGCTGTCTGTTGTGGATGAGAGGGCTTGGGAAGTTAGTCAGTTGTTGTTCGCTGATGATACAGTGCTGGTAACTGATTTGGGTGGGAATCTGCAGAAGTTGGTGACTGAGTTTGGTAAAGTGAGAGAAAGAAGAAAGCTGAGAGTAAATGTGAATAAGAGTAAGGTTATTAGGTACAGTAGGGTTGAGGGACAAGTAAATTGGGAGGTAAGTTTGAATGGAACGGAGAAGGGGGCCAGGTGAGGATATTCCCTCAAAGGCCCAGTCTTCTGTTCTTAACGCTACCTTGCTAACACGGGAAATGGCAAATAGTATGGAAAAAAAAAAGTTTGAATGGAGAAAAACTGGAGGAAGTGAAGTGTTTTAGATATCTGGGAGTGGATTTGGCAGCGGATGGAACCATGGAAGCGGAAGTGAGTCACAGGGTGGGGGAGGGGGCAAAGGTTCTGGGAGCATTGAAGAATGTGTGGAAGGCAAGAATGTCATCTCAGAAAGCAAAAATGGGTATGCCTGAAGGAATAGTGGTTCCAACAATGTTATATGGTTGTGAGGCATGGGCTATAGATAGGGTTGTTCAAAGGAGGGTGGATGTGTTAAAAATGAGATATTTGAGGACAATATGTGGTGTGAGGTGGTTCGATCAAAAAAGTAATGAAAGGTTAAGAGAGATTTGTGGTAACATAAAGACTGTGGTTGAGAGAGCAGAAGAGGGAGTACTGAAATGGTTTGGACATATGGAGAGAATGAGTAAGGAAAGATTGACAAAGAGGATATACGTGTCAGAGGTGGAGGGAACGAGGAGAAGTGGGAGACCAAATTGGAGGTGGAAGGATGGAGTGAAAAAGATTATGAGGGAGGTGATAACAAGTAGTGGTGATGTGAGAAGGAGATGGAGTGAGTATTTTGAAGGTTTGTTGAATGTGTTTGATGATAGAGTGGCAGATATAGGGTGTTTTGGTCGAGGTGGTGAGCAAAGTGAGAGGGTTAGGGAAAATGATTTGGTAAACAGAGAAGAGGTAGTAAAAGCTTTGCGGAAGATGAAAGCCGGCAAGGCAGCAGGTTTGGATGGTATTGCAGTGGAATTTATTAAAAAAGGGGGTGACTGTATTATTGACTGGTTGGTAAGGTTATTCAATGTATGTATGACTCATGGTGAGGTGCCTGAGGATTGGCGGAATGCGTGCATGGTGCCATTGTACAAAGGCAAAGGGGATAAGAGTGAGTGCTCAAATTTCAGAGGTATAAGTTTGTTGAGTATTCCTGGTAAATTATATGGGAGGGTCTTGATTGAGAGGGTGAAGGCATGTACAGAGCATCAGATTGGGGAAGAGCAGTGTGGTTTCAGAAGTGGTAGAGGATGTGTGGATCAGGTGTTTGCTTTGAAGAATGTATGTGAGAAATACTTAGAAAAGCAAATGGATTTGTATGTAGCATTTATGGATCTGGAGAAGGCATATGATAGAGTTGATAGAGATGCTCTGTGGAAGGTATTAAGAATATATGGTGTGGGAGGCAAGTTGTTAGAAGCAGTGAAAAGTTTTTATCGAGGTTGTAAGGCATGTGTACGTGTAGGAAGAGAGGAAAGTGATTGGTTCTCAGTGAATGTAGGTTTGCGGCAGGGGTGTGTGATGTCTCCGTGGTTGTTTAATTTGTTTATGGATGGGGTTGTTAGGGAGGTGAATGCAAGAGTTTTGGAAAGAGGGGCAAGTATGAAGTCTGTTGGGGATGAGAGAGCTCGGGAAGTGAGTCAGCTGTTGTTCACTGATGATACAGCGCTGGTGGCTGATTCATGTGAGAAACTGCAGAAGCTGGTGACTGAGTTTGGTAAAGTGTGTGAAAGAAGAAAGTTAAGAGTAAATGTGAATAAGAGCAAGGTTATTAGGTACAGTAGGGTTGAGGGTCAAGTCAATTGGGAGGTAAGTTTGAATGGAGAAAAACTGGAGGAAGTAATCGCATCGCTACCCCCTGCTTTCGCGAGGTAGTGCCAGGAAAACAGACAAAAAAGGTCACATTCTTTCACACTCAGTCTCTAGCTGTCATGTGTAATGCCCCGAAACCACAGCTCTCTATCCACATTCAGGCCTCACAGACCTTTCCATGGTTTACCCCAGACGCTTCACATGCCCTGGTTCATAGGGGTGTAAAACAAACTCATATGCTTGTAATAAGCTGTTAGCCTGATGCGGAAAAGTTGCATTCATAAGGACCTCTTTCTGTACTGTAAAATTTCCTACACAGCCTAAGTGGTATGACATGTAGGAAAAAATAACTGTGTTGTGATGTTATGTTATAGCAGATTCATGTCTGAAAGTTGCCTCTTGCTATTATTCCCTCTTCTGTGTAAGCAACAGCCAACTGAACATATTCCTTTGTTCCCATACAGAGTATGTAACAACTCCTTATATTCACTCATAAAAAATCAGAAAAGCCTACCTGAATGAAGTAACATCGAAACGGGAAGGCCAATAAGTTTTCCTCTTTGGCAGCTGGCATTGCCAACAATCATTTGAGATGGGAGAACCACTGATAATTTATCAAAATGGGATAGCCAATAAGTTTTCCTCTTCAGCTGCTGGCATTGCCAACGATCATTTGAGATGGGAGAACCACTGATAATTTTCAATGGAATCTTAGTGACCATAGACTAACAGAGCCGCACTGGCTTTATTCACCTTGTTGGTGGGGAAAAAAATGCAGTCTGGCCAAGGATTACAGTTAGACTGCCCCTAAATCTCCATCTGGGACAACCCATATATGGTGCTTGAGGCTGATATCTCTAATTGGCACACAAATCTATAACACTGTTTGAAGAGCAATAACACATGGCCATATATCAGTACAGCATACACAACCAAACTGATTCAAACTGAAATATGAAGCATTAGTAATGGAAATAAAATCTCACAACTTTTCACACAATCAAAATTTTGGTTTTCAACTAGAAACTATCAAAATACACTGCTCCACACTACACATACTTCACCCTTCCACAAGAGATATCAAACACTGACTTCAAAATGGACAAGTTGAAACAATCATTGTGTCTTGGGATGAAGAAATTAAATGCTACTGAAAGAAAAAAGAATATTACATTAGTGGTACTTGCAGGAAAGGTGTGCAAATAATTGGGAGAGAAATTATAGAAAGTGTCAAGTGGAAGGTGCAGGGGTGGAAAAAGATAGCACTGAGATGAAGCTGCAGCTATCTACTGTTGGATTTTATAAACAATGGAGAACTTAGTATTCGTGTTACTAATAATGAGTACGCAATTGGTAGGTGTATATGTGGGTGATTCAGTGGTCATTTAACATTACCTAGTCTGGCTTGCACTCTAACTCTGAACACTAACAACCTGTCTCAGAAAACATTGATGCTATTGTGTCTTTGCGTAGCTCAACGTCAGAAAAGATAACTCGTTTTCTTCATGGTAATTCTCTGATGGAAAAATGAGTCCAATGAATCTAGTACCAATGACAATCTTCTACCTAACTGACCTATTTTGTATTACTTTTATAAAATATACAAGTAAAAAATGTTGGTTAAGAAAACTATGGTATGGAGGCACTTTGCATAAAAAAAAATATTAGGAAGAAACATGGCTCAGTTAATAACATATGAAGGGAAGACTAGACATTTGGTAATATGCACAGAAAAGTGTAACAGTTTACTTGCTCAGGGAAGATTTAGCATTCATCATTAATCAGAGTGAAGGGAAACAGCATATACATGCACATTTATCTGAACAAAATTCCCTCAAGGTACGTGATTAGATGGATACATTAAGAACCACAGAGAAAAAATATTCAAAAACAAAAATTGGCCTTTCATAGGAAGTTCACTCATGTGGGATGTTACAAATACATGAATTACATACACTGGTTTACAATTTCTCAACATTTTTTGAGAATATGTTGTGCTGAGTACATTAATTATCCTACTTCAGGGGATACTGACAAAAATTTTAACTGCAAAACACCATCAGAATAATATCTCTTCTTTTATCATATTCATTTACAAACTGTTACCAACAAAATATATGCACTGATTTTTAATCACTCCTGTAATAATTTCCAAACTAATGAAAATTCTGTTTCCTTTATAATGCATACTAGCATCATCAGATCTAATTAGGGCTATCCATGAAATCTATAAACATACAACAATAAGTTATATACAAAATGTTATTCTGTAATGAGAAAATAAACACATGTACCATGCTTGATGAGTACAATGCTGGGCTTCAGATCACATGGCAGATTATCAATGTATTTACTGCTATTAGCAGGCAGTCAGTATAGTTTCCTTGTAACTGCCATCAAAAAATCAGACAGCCTATCCTCTCATATATCACTTATCTTCCATTTTCAATGATCAAGAAATGAAAGATCAAGACTACAATCCCTGTTACTCGATATCCTGCAAACTGACTGCTACTAAGTCTATTGTTAAGTGTAACCCAAACTAATGAACCATTTCTCTCGGACGGATGCCACCCTAATCAGTGGTGTATGCAATTGCAGAAAGGAAAATTAAAAGAAAAACATAATTCAGATTAAAACAGACTAAAGATAACAGACACAACTTAGATATTGGTACATTAATGTCCAAAAGCACCATATTATTGCATGTAACTGCACATATCTCTCTAAATTGTAGTTCAGTCATACTTTCCACTCATTCTTGCTGTTTTATTCAAAACATTAATATTATACATGCAATAGGGTAGTTCTTATTGTGTTTTAATGTTGTCAAGACAATGTTTCTTTATTAACTACTATTATCATTAGAAAGCCTTTAAATACCCCAGAATAAGCATAATTATTATCCATAATTAGCAACCAATTATTCAAATGACCAAATATCACATACACAACTTCACTTATTAATTATGTTTCACCCTCCATGAATCCATTGCTTCTTTCTAATTTCAAGAAAAGACTATTTCAGAAATGTACACAAAAGAATTTGATACATTCATTTACACATATCTTGCTGAGGCACTTAAACCATTGTCTTTTTATTGGATTACACTTCCTATATCAGTAATTAAGTGCATCTCCACTAATATGATCTCAACAGTCATCAGTTTGTCTTCTGAGCCAAAGAGAAAGTCACCAAATGAGACAATAAAAGAATGCAAAAGACCCTATTTCATGATCTAAATATGAAAATTAACAAAATACTGATTAGATGGACAGCTGTAAAGTATAACTAACACAGATGTATGAATAAAGGCATGAAAGATATTACCAAATAAAAAAGATATACTCTATACACAGATGTATGAATAATGGCATGAAAGATATTACCAAATAAAAAAGATATACATAGAATATTTGTTTTATATAATCTACAATTCAGCAATCATCACCTCTCATTTGTGAACATAAGTATGATATAAGAATTAAGAGACAAAGGGAAATGCTCAATAAATTTAAGAATGAGTTTATAATTCTCATAAATATGAAAGACTGCTGAGGCCTTTCAGATAAGAACAGCAACATCCTGAAAAGACTATACCTAATGAACCTAAACAAAAGATGCACTTACTATGTGCCCTACTGTACTGAATAATTCAATATTAACCCAATTGCAGTCCCAGGCAAGCAAATTTTTGTTGACTTTCTTTTCCTACATTTTTGTACATGTCAGGTATACTGCACATGAAACATTACATATTTACAATCCCTGATATCTTACAGCACAGCAAGAGATGTGGCTGTTACCTGATGTCATTATATCTAGGAAATGGGGCCTTGTGTACATCAACCAAATATAATTGATGAAGAACCTGTTACCTTTCATTAATTCTACTGAAATTCTCCATATTAATACTGAACCTTGAAAACAATAAAAGGGCGTACCACAAACTTTGGATACTGTTTTGAAACTATATATAACTAAGAACTGAAATCAGTTTTCTAATCTTCTCCCAAAGTCTCATAATGTTCTTCATCAATTATTTAATACATGTTTCATGACATTCCTACACTTTTTTACAGTTTAAAAGACTTTGTAATAATTTCTACATATGCATGTTTAACAGCATGAAAACTAACAAACTCTTTGTGTAAAAATGTCCTATGAGAGCAACGAAACACCATACTCTAAAAGGCAACAGAGACAGCATGATCAACAAACAGTCTCTGGACTTCTAAAAGTATGAGACAATGGTGCAAGATGCTCAAGGGATGATTCATTTGCTTTCTTACAATTGAGAGATTTGTGCATTTCCTAAAATTAGCTATCTATGACTCTGACTTCAACATATAAATTATATTTTGTATGTTTCGGATAAAAAAGGTCAATGCAAGAAACACAAAATGCTAATGCATCTAATAATGAAAAACTGAATTAAATACAAACTGGATTTCTTATAAGAATCTTTGTTTGCTATCATACACTTTAAATTTCTGTAAATATGATAATGAATGAAGGAATATACTTTAATCAACACTGTTTGATTTTTTCTGAAAATACAAATTAATTTTAAAATACAGTAAAACCTCTAAATACTATCAGAAAAGGATGGTTCATTCATGTGTTGCAGGAAGCCAGCTAACTTGAATTATGTTCATACAATAAATATAGTTTACCAAATCACACTATTCTGAATCCCTTAGTGTGGAGAACTCTCATTAGTGGCAGGAATGTATACAAATACCTTGTCAGAATGAAAAGCAGTCAACCACAAAGTGGAGATGTGCACAAGGTAAAAAAGTATCTCCCTGGATGGGCCCAATGAATTTTGAAAAGATCAATGCAACTCATGTTGTCCAGATAAAGTTGGCAGGTGTGAACTGGGCAAATTTCCTAATAATCATGATAGCCCCACATATTAGTTTTTCTACTGAAATATGAAATAAATAAAATATTTAATTTAGCAAATAACAGGAAATGTTGCTAACAATCAATATATTACAATATCATGACAGCAGGGCTACCAATGTGAGGTAGACCAATGGGCATTTCCCAAAATCCTTCATCCATGGTGTCATATTGTTTCACACAAAAAGTGGAAAGATACTTTTCTTCCTGTATGTACAAACACAGAACAACAGAAGATGAGTCCACACAAATTTATCATTCAAAAGATAACAAAGTGACATGCCTTATAACACCTATTTCCTTCCACACAAGGTAGCTATTGTTATAGCATGATTTATTTTAGACCCTTAAAGACAAAGATTACATTTTACAGTTAATATATAAGATCAAAATTAATATATGTCTAGGTAAGATTAATATGAATGAATCAAGACTAACTGAACAGGCATGTATTCATCCATGCTTGGCTATGAAAACCTTGGCATGAATTCTGAATCATATTTTGTCAAGCCTCTTCAGCTATTATAGTTTTAAGAGGTTTTACTGTGAACCTACAAAAGGCAGAACTAAAGAGGATTCTCAGTCAGTCCAATAAATTCTAGGCTCTCCTGCAGGTGAGAGAATATACAAACACTGACAACTATAAACTCCAGTTTTATGTCTCTTCCATTTACGAAACTCTAATTCAAATCACAAAATAAAAAGGAAACCTATATAAACATATTCATCAAATGTAGATTCTTAAACCTAAATGTGCATGCTGGTCCAACAGCCTGTAATTAATTAATTAGTTGAAGCCACAACTTTAAAAGTAATTATAATATAAAATCATAAAGAAGCAACCATATATTCATGGTTTCAGAACAATGAAGCTTAAAAAGCTAAAGCTGAGGCCCAATATAATCCTATCAACATTACCCCATTAATGCTACTTTGACACCTTTTTAAACTTATTTCCCTAAAGTAACTCTCTACAACTTTGATGTCAATTCATTGTAACAACTATCACAAACTCTAACAGACTTTTTGTTAGCCTCTAATGGTGCCTGCTTACTAGAGCAATCATTACAAAATATTTGCCCACAGTTACGACAGTGATGGCGTCGTATAGTCATGGAGAAGGTCTTGTTGCAGCTATTGCAGTTTGGCACCTCCGAATCATCTGCCCACTTTCTCCCAGCTAATTTCGTGGCTTCCATCTGGATATAAAGAACATATATGGAAATAAGTTTTAAATTTCACTCGCATCTTCTGCAAAAAATAAAACTGACATATTCTGAATAAACAGCACAGTACATTTTCAAGAGTATGGTGGTCTATAAAGAATACTCTCAAAAAAATTCAGAATACCATGCATTTCCTGATAAAGGAAAGGCTCTATTCTCTAGCATTTAACTCACCAAAAAAGTTCTTGCATCCATAATTTCCAAATATCTGCCAGTATTGATGCATACTGTAGTAACTGTTTTGCAAATAACTTCATTAAGTATGTTTCAGCCCACTCTCAAACCTTGAAAGTTCATGCCATTACATTAGTTCCCAATGTCCCAACTTTGTGATTTCCATTCCTGTTTTTCACACCAAGCTTCATATGTTATCCACCACAAGCATAATTAAGACTCATCTGATGGCTTCTGAAAATATTCACCCTCAACTCCACAAAGATTAGACATCCCACAAGCTGCCCCTCTCAGCTCATTCACATCAGTGAGTACATGATCCAACAATCCCCACTTACCATCTACCCCACTCACCCACTGATACTTATGTATGTCCCTCTATTTCAACAGGTATTTCCAGTCACCATTCTTTTTCAGCAAACGATTCCATAAGTAGATCACCATATTCAATAACACCACTGAATACCCCATCAATTATACCCTCATCTGCTATATTAACCACTCTTGCATGCAAATCAACCACAACTAATGACCTATCTCTCACACCAAAACTACTTACACATTCACTCAGCTCCTCCTAAGACACTCATCTCTCTTCCTCATTCCTCTCAAGGTCAGGTGCTTAAACACTAATCACTTGTCTCTCATAATCCACTTTCATTTTTACCCACATCAGTCTGGGGCTCACTTCTCACCCTTTTCCATATAATCAAAACATATAATCAAAACAGTATTATCTCAAACATACCTGCAAATTTTGATTCTCTCTCCCAAGTTCATGAAGAGCAGCAGTTGAATCATCTAATTTACGTCTGAGTTGTGTCAGCTGCCCTTGTAACCGCTCTACTTCTGATTCTGCTGTTACACAGCGCTCCACAAGGCCTCTCTGCTCCTCTGCCGCTGCTTCTACTCTAACCTTTGGGATTTAAGCCAGACTGTTACTGGTCACTTTCTGCTATGTAGGTTCCCGCAAATCAAGTAACAAGATATTAACCTTATGATACCTTCAGGAAGATGATCTCAAAATTATATTAGAAACACCTTCAACGAGCTGACCTAGTTGACCAAGCTATGCATGGACGATAATTCTTTAATCTCCAACCCATGGGAAGGGAAACACTAATCACTTTCCTTATTGCTTTTCTTCTTCCATCTATTACATCCTGTGCATCATTCCAATAAACTAAGGCCACTCGACCTGAAACTTGGCAAGCATATATTGTCATTTAATACAGTTTACCATACAGCTTTCTCAAATGTCTTTCAGAATGATGGCCCTCATTTTGATTTTATAGGGTCAAAGAAAGAGTATTGTTTATTTTGATTCCAGAGCTAAAATTCTGCAGAAATCACTACCATCACTTCACTACAGAATCAACGAAGAAGACATTTGTATTTTTGTTCATGAATATCAAGATTTTAGTTTCTTTGTGTGATTTTCATGCATATAACACTAAAATCTAGGATTCAATACATATTCAAAGGTCAATAAAGTTACATCGAAAAACCACGGCCAAGCTATTAATCAAAACATTATGGCTTGTATTGTTTTGTCTTAAAAGTGATAAGGACACACAAAAATTAAGACCCTTCTTCTATCCTCTAAGGATCAATATCTGTTCTGGATACTACCTGCTACATATGGGAAATAGTGAACACACACACACACACACACACACACACATAGGGTGGGGAGGGGGCGAAAATTCTGGGAGCCTTGAAGAATGTTTGGAAGTCGAGAACATTATCTCGGAAAGCAAAAATGGGTATGTTTGAAGGAATAGTGGTTCCAACAATGTTGTATGGTTGTGAGGCATGGGCTATGGATAGAGTTGTGCGCAGGAGGGTGGATGTGCTGGAAATGAGATGTCTATGGACAATATGTGGTGTGAGGTGGTTTGATCGAGTAAGTAATGTAAGGGTAAGAGAGATGTGTGGAAATAAAAAGAGTGTGGTTGAGAGAGCAGAAGAGGGTGTTTTGAAGTGGTTTGGGCACATGGAGAAGATGAGTGAGGAAAGATTGACCAAGAGGATATATGTGTCGGAGGTGGAGGGAACAAGGAGAAGAGGGAGACCAAATTGGAGGTGGAAAGATGGAGTGAAAAAGATCTTGTGTGATCGGGGCCTGAACATGCAGGAGGGTGAAAGGAGGGCAAGGAATAGAGTGAATTGGAGCGGTGTGGTATACCGGGGTTGACGTGCTGTCAGTGGATTGAAGCAGGGCATGTGAAGCGTCTGGGGTAAACCATGGAAAGCTGTGTAGGTATGTATATTTGCGTGTGTGGACGTATGTATATACATGTGTATGGGGGGGTTGGGCCATTTCTTTCGTCTGTTTCCTTACGCTACCTCGCAAACGCGGGAGACAGCGACAAAGTATAATAAATAAATAAAAATGTGCTGCCTTCATCCATATACATGAATGATGGAGTGCATATCCTAGCCCAAACAAAAGGATGTGAAACCATAAACCATGACATGAAAAATAAGACCAGCAGCAACAAAATATCATCATCAACAAAGTTTGAATTAGGGAAGGATAAACACAACAAAATATGATTTGATAATGGAAAGAAATATCAAAAAAGACATATGAAAGATTTCTATGCTGGTATGGCCACGTAAGATGTTTAACAGATTATGGATTGATAAAGATCTATGATTTTAGGAGTGAAAGTATAGGAACAGATCAATTGCAAATGTGGAATGTGATGGACAGTTACAGAGTGAATTCTTAGATATGATGTATTTCAGAAGAGGATGTCTAAGTATCAAACAATTGCCATACACAGTACAGGCATTCTGTGTCAGATGTCTGTGTAAGTGAACTGTCAATCTCCCTTGAACTAAATTAGCATAATAAGAGAATAATTTAGAAATGTCATAGCAGTGTGGATGCTTTCATTCTTTTAAACAACAGGATAACTATGAATGAGATGAAAGTCTGTATGTTTCTGATCTACCTTATATAAACAGTAACATAGCTGAAGATAATGAAAAAAAGTTTATGAGAATAAATTCAATTCTGAAAGAAAGTAATAACTTTCATTTCTTGATCATCAATGAAAACTAAGTTAAGAATGTGCATTACAGTTATTATTACTTAGATACACACCTCAAGCTCCAGCCTGTCCCCAGCCAGTCCAGCAATTTCAGCTTCCAGTGTGGCCATCCGTCCCTCTAGCTCCACTACTTTTTCTCTTTTAGCCTCAAGTTGTTTATCTAAATTTGTTACCTGAAAAACTAGTATATTAGACAGAATCAAGGTATTCACTAATGACAAAAGAGCTGCTAACATGCGTGCCTTTTAAAACATATAAGATGGGAGAGATTTTATGTCATACAACATAAAAAGGAAGAATTGTACACTATATATCAAAAACAGAATTAAAAAAAGTTCTCAAGGGGAAAAATTCGTTAACTCATATCTTATTGTTTTATTATTGACACTGCTTACTTTTGATACAGTTTCACATTTCAAAGTTTACAGTTTTGCACTTTTTCTATACCCCTCAGTTTGAGGCTCCAACCACAGAGAGAAACCACATCAAGGCTGAATAGGGACCTTTCTTTGTAGTTTTGCCCCAATGTTTTAAGTAAAAATTTTTGCAGAGGGCAACTTAGAATAACGATCTGATAAACATGGTAAAAGTAATATAAGCTATTGAGGTTGTTCCACAGCTCAGGAGCCCCAGTGTGCAAAGAACACAAAATTTTGTATAAATCTCATAATAATCTGGAGTTTGGTTTAGTTAGTGCAGTAAATGAGGAGAGATTTAAACATAGGATAATTAACTGTTTTGATTATAAAGCTATTTAACTATGAAATAGTTGAGAAGGATAGAATATTTCTAGTGTTACAGCATTTCTCATGTTATATTTTTCCACATGGGATGACTACAGGCCCTTTAACAACACTTCCATCTTTGGCATTTTATCTAAAAGTACTATCCATGCCAAATGACCTTCCCCCATTGTAAATCTATTTTGGTGAAACATAACCTTTGATCCCTTTATCCTTAAAACACATGGATATACGTGATTCCAACTAACCTCTGACATGTGTGCTTCAGTTTGTTTCTTCTGCTCTATCTCCATCTTGGATACAGATTCTTTAAGTGTTAATAGCTGAGACTCTGCCTGGTCCCGTTCCTGGCGCTCAGCTGCCAATTCCACTGTGTGCTGTCCAGACAACACAGATCTCATGGTCATCTCCTCATTTAACTGAAAGACAAGTGCAATTTCAACAAGGATTATAACTAATTCATATCTTATCCTACAACTTCTTCAGTGATCCAGCTGGGCAAAAGTTATCAGAGGTTTCGAGAGGGTTAGTGACAGTTGCATAGTGAGCCAGCACTTCAGTGGTTGTCAAGCTGCACTCCTCTGACCAAGGTAGCTGTCTTTTCTTTCTGCCTCACACACATGTGGACTGCTGGCATTCTGTCCACAAACATACTATCTCTCCGTGTCACACATAACACTTGACAACACTGAACTCACAAAACTTATTCTTCATTACTAGATTTTTCTGCAGTGAGCACTATGTGCTAGCCCTGCCTTTTGGCAAAATTGTAGGAGCAATAGATAGAAGTAGTACACAGGAACATTAGACAGGGGCATAAGGTAGAAATATTAAGTCAAAGCAGAAGGAAGAAAAATCAGGTGGGAGCATTAGGTAGAAGTAGGTTGTAACATTAGGCAGGATCATTAGGTACACACAATAGGTAAAAGTAGTCAGTAAGAACACTAGGTAGAAACCTCTGAAAACATTGTGCTAGTGGCCTGTTAAAGGTGAGGCGCTAAAGGCTAAGAAGTAGCGCTGGAGTTCACTGATTACAAATACATGCTGTGACCACCCCCTCAAAAGAAATGGGTGTCTGAGATATAGACAAATAGATAGTATCATAGTGTACCCAAACAAAACTATCAAAAAGTGAACATAAATATAAAACAGTAATAGCCTATTGTTTCACATCCCACCCACAGTGATCTCTTTACATAAGTACAACTGTAATTAATCATAAGTTTTAAAGAAAAAATGAAGCAATATCCATCACTCTCTAGCTAATAAAAGGAATCAATCTTAATTTTTCATCTATACCTACCCCAGGACTGCTCCAATGAAAGCATCCTGGTGTTACTCCAAGACCTCTTTTCCAAGAGCTCCTGCAGCTCCAAGGCTGCATTACTCTCAACAGAAAGTAAATGATGGACTCTTCTGGAGTGAGCAGTTCTTTACCTAGATCGAGACTGTACTCCTTTCTTCAATAGACTATCGCACAGCCTCACCAAAAGTGACATTTCACTTGCAGTGTAACCACTGGCCAGTAGGATCAAGTAACACCTTTGGAATTAATCATAAATAAGTAATAAATCCAGTTCTAAAAAAATCTCCAACCTTGACTTTTTACTGTGTGCAACACTTATGGACTTAGAAAAGGTAAATGACAAAATGAATAGAAGAGCTCTTTTATAAGGAAATTTGATTCTATGTGGTATGTATGGAAGACTTATGAATACCATTGAAAACTTTTATAACTAAAGTAGTGTATATGGAGAATAGTACGTCAGGAGTTGGAGATGAATGTGGTAGCATATCACAATTTTGTAATGTCACCATAGTTATTTAACATTTCCATAGATGAGGAACTGACTGAGATGCATGCAAGGAGGGGAGACTATAGTGTAATACTTTTTAACCATGGAGAAACTGAAAGAAGACAGCTACTGTTGTATGCAAATGATACTGTAATGTTAGCTAAATCAGTGGAAGATTTAGAAAGAATGGTGCACTGGATGAAGGATACTAAGTAGGAGGAGGATGTTAAAGTTAAAAGAATAAAAGTAAGATACCAGTTTTTTAAAGGGATGGGAGATCAAAATGAAATTTCAGCTTGCAAGATGGAGAACTGGAAGGTGAGAATGAGTTTAAATATTTGGGAGTGGAGTTTAATGGGATGGTACTGGAAAAGCTAAAAGCTGAAGTTGAAAGAAGAGTCATGCAATGGAGAAAAATTCTGGGTACGCTAAAAGCTCCAGCAAACTGGAAAATTTAAGCATAGTGTGGAAGAAGCTTGCAACGAGTAGAGTATTTGTCCTAGAGCTAATGTATGGATTTGAAACCCAAGTGTTCACACCATAGGTCAGGTGAATAATAAGAGCAGGGACGATGTATAAGTTGCATAGAATGAACAGAATTATAAGAATGGATAACATGAACAATAAAAAGGAGAGAAAGTTGTGAGAAGCCGACAAAAAAAGGCAAAAGAATGAAAGTCTTTTATAATGGTTTGGTTGTGTAGAATGTATGGCAGATGAGACTGGTAAAAAAGATATGTAGCAATACAGTGGAAAGTACAAGGAGAAAGGGAGATTGAGGAAGAAAGAAACAGAAGTAGTAAGAATCGATTATGGTTAGGAACACTTCAAAAGAAGATGCTAAAGGAATGGTTGGGGATGATATGCAATAGAAGCATTTTGTGTATGGAGGTGGTACAACTTGGAGATACTGGTCTCATTGAATATAGTGTGCAAAGTGAAAAAAGTAAGTAGCAGTTTTCAAATGTTGAGTCCAACTTTCAATTCAACACACTAGGTATGGGCAGAATGTGTTTGAATGATGTTCGAGATTGTATATATCTGATCCATCAAGCAAAACTGAGAATGGTGATGACTACAGATAGGCAGAAAGAAAATCTATTTCAATTTAATATCTACTGTTCTAGTGATGTCAAAAATAACAAAAATTTCTACTCTCTTTAGCTTACCTTCTCTTGCAGATCCCTTATGGTTTCTTCTAATTTTACTTTGTCTTCAGAGAGTGTGACTATGTCCATTTTGGACTTCTCTGATTGGTCCTGAAGTTCCTTACATTTCGTCCCTGCTTCCTGTTTAAAAAATAATTCAATTAAAGATATATCTGTAAAGACAAATATTCTGGAAAATATTTTCATATGTTTCAAAATATTCTCAGTGAGACTAATACATGGCTTTTAGGGTGACACTTACAAAGTGTATGTACATATGGCAATTATACTCTATAGCATTGAATCTGGCACTAAAAGTTGTAACTGCCTTTACCAAAGAAAGAAAAATCCAACTAATCTATACATGATAAGCATAAAACTGGAGGAAGCATTGTATCACATCTGCGTATGGAAGGTGTACAGGATAAAATGGTTAATTGGGGAACTGAGTGTGTTACTTAATGTTGTCAGTTTTCTTGTGTGTCACTTTCTGTTGTCAATTTTCTTTAACTATATGGGCAAGTTTCCCTCCTAAGTCACAAAGCATACAACTAACTTACAACCTTTTCCCCAATTGAGGGCTTAATACCAGCGACGATAAGCATGTAACCGACACAACAGAGTAGGCTAAATAAGTCAACTATGTCAAATGATTTTCAGGAAATACAAAAAAGTTTTATAAAGCCCACTCAGTATGAGGCAGATACAAGGAGATCATGACCAGGCAAGTTATTCTACTGAATATGCAACAACAACAACAGAACCAAATACGCCATAATGATAGAGCTACACTAAACCTTTTTTTCAATTCACCACAAGTTTAGTAAATCTACCTAAACACATAAATTTACAAATTATGTAACATAAGTTACTACTTGAAACATTCATAAAGCATCTGAAAACTTTAAATCTTTTTACAATTTTGTGACAACTATCTTCATGCTGGGCACAGCCCTATCACTCAGGGCACACTCAATAATCAGGAAATACTGTATCTGGATTCTGAGACTTGAGAAAAAAAAATCCTTGACACTTGTAACTAATTTGATAGCAAAAATACATTAGCAGCATTGATGTTCTATTATACAAACTACAAAAACTTCACACCCTTGAAGTCCTCACTTATGTTTCCAGCAATGCGTTTTTCAAGTTGTTTAAAAACGATTTATTTGATGTTACTTACAATTATACAGATATTCATATAAAAATGAAAAAACCTCAGGGATGTATTTCATTCAGTGATTTCACTCTTATTATGTGAGGAAATTCTGATAATGATGCAGCTTAATTCACTAAAAAGTGTGGGAGTAATGACTGAATGTCAAGAGATGACAGTGCCAATATTCTATTGACTACTCTACAACAAAAATGGATTACTCATAATTATCTTATTTTACCTAATGTAACAGATCTTTTCCAATTTTAATCGGTGTTATTCACTGATAATTTTTTCTTGACAGTATGCTAGGGAGACCTGTAATGACAAGGATATGTGAAGAATCTTTTGCTGTGGCCACCCCTTTGATGGGAATTCCTGGAGGGAACGGCCATCAGACATATAGATTGATAGACAACAAAGTTATAAAAGTTTGTAAAATTACCAGCGGCACCAATTAGCTATAATGTTGTCAAGGTCATATGGGCACTGTCACAACTGTCTTAACTTTTGCCAGAAACACCCCATGCCTCATTCTGATCAACTTTCACTTCTCTGAGAGCCTGTGTCCATACAATCATTCTCCACACGATCTGAAGACAGATCACCATTGTCAAGTAATTCGAGATCATCTGCCTCATCCTCTAAATCTAACGAAAAGCTACTCAATTCTGTTCTAGAAAACTTATGAGAATGTGCTGTCACTGGCATGGAATGAAAATGACTGACTGCTGGGGGAAATTATTGCACACTGCCACCTAGCCTTCTACCTAGGCTTAACAGGCAGCCCAGAAACAGAGCTACAAAACTTGAGGTGTAAACTTACGGATAAAGTTACCCAGCTCTCATAAATATCCATCTGGAGGAGTGAAGGGGCTAAAACAGCCGAAACACGGATCCATCAAATACGACACAGACATGACATTCACTCCTCACATCAATACCAACACAAAAGCAACACTAATACACTAATGTATAAAGCCCTCAGAACACTAAGTGGAAACAGATTTGAGCAAAAAAAAGAATCCCCCCAACATTAAAAACAAACAATTCATTTACTACACTTTAAACTATGCCTTGCCTGCCTGATCTTCCACCCCTCTCAAAATATAACAAAGCTGCAAACCTTACAAAATAGTGCACCTAGAACAAGCACTAGCTACCTAACAGCCATAAACTCACAACACCTACGCAATGATACAAAGTTTCTCTCCATATAGTCCCACCTCAACATGTCTGGCAGTCATTTCCATGAAACAGCACTAGACCCCTCCCACCTAAACCACTCTATAACTAACCACCAACCACCAAGCAGAAATAAAAAGCTTACTCCTACCCCACACTTCAGCACACTCAACTCACAGATATCCCCACCCCAACTATATAACACTGAAAAAGATATATACAATGAAATAACCTCACAAGTATTAAATGCATCCAACAGAAACTACACTCCCCAAACAAACACAAGTTACACTCTCCTGTTTATACTCAAGATATCATCCATCACAACAACAATACAAAAATTATCTCAATACATTCTAAGAGCTGAGCACTTACTACTCAACTGCCCTGCATTCTCTGCACACACACACACACACACACACACACAACATCAAAAGAAGTTATGACCTGTGGTTCAGACCAGTGGATGTGGCCAGCTTCCTGAATACTGCAGGAGCCTCATAAAGACTGAAGGGACTCCTGAGCCAGAAAGTAAGTAAAAGGCTTAGTCTATAACTCTTTCTCTACTAAAAAGAATAAACCAAAATAAAAACCACAAAATCAACATAACAATAATAATAATAATAATAATAATAATAATAATAATAATAATAATAATAATAATAATAATAATAATAATAATAATAATAATAATAATAATAATAATAATAATAATAATAATAATAATAATAATAATAATCGCTACCTCGCTAACGCGGGAGACAGCGACAAAGCAAAAAATAATAAAAATAATAAAAAGCATAAACCAAAATAAAAACCACAAAATCAACATGATAATAATAATAATAATAATAATAATAATAATAATGGGGATAGGGGAGAAAGAATACTTCCCACGTATTCCCTGCGTGTCGTAGAAGGCGACTAAAAGGGGAGGGAGCGGGTGGCTGGAAATCCTCCCCTCTCGTTTTTTTTTAATTTTCCAAAAGAGGAACAGAGAAGGGGGCCAGGTGAGGATTTTCCCTCTAAGGCCCAGTCCTCTGTTCTTAACGCTACCTCGCAAATGCGGGAAATAGCGAATCGTATGAAAAAAAAAAAAAAAAAAAATAATAATAATAATAATAATAATAATAATAATAATAATCGCTACCTCGCTAACACGGGAGACAGCGACAAAGCAAAAAATAATAATAATAATAATAATAATATAATAATAATAATAATAATAATAATAATAATAATAATAATAATAAGGTGCAAGAGGTGAAAAGAGGGCAAATGAGAGTTGGGGTGAGAGAGTATCATTAAATTTTAGCAGTGAAAAGCTTTTATCGATGATGTAAGGCATGTGTTGCTTCTATCAACTTGCCTCACACACCATATGCACTTAATACCTTCCACAGAGTATCTCTATCAACTCTATCATATGCCTTCTCCAGATCCATAAATGCTACATACAAATCTATTTGCTTTTCTGAGTATTTCTCACATACATTCTACAAAGCAAACACCTGATCCACACATCCTCTACCACTTCTGAAACCACACTGCTCTTCCCCAATCTGATGCTCTGTACATGCCTTCACTCTGTCAATCAATACCCTCCCGTATAATTTCCCAGGAATACTCAACAAACTTATACCTCTGTAATTTGAACACTCACCTTTATCCCCTTTGCCTTTGTACAATGGCACTATGCATGCATTCCGCCAATCCTCTGGCACTTCACCATGAGCCATACATTCGTTGAATATCCTCACCAACCAGTCAACAACACAGTCATCCCATTTTTTAATAAATTCCACTGCAATACCATCCAAACCCACTGCATCGCTGGCTTTCATCTTCCGCAAAGCTTTTACTACCTCTTCTCCGTTTACCAAACCATTCTCCTTGACCCTCTCACTTCGCACACCACCTCAACCAAAACACCCTATATCTGCCACTCTATCATCTAATACATTCAACAAACCTTCAAAATACTTACTCCATCTCCTTCTCACATCACCACTACTTGTTATTACCTCCCCATTAGCCACCTTCATCAGTGTTCCTATTTGTTCTCTTGTCTTATGCACTTCATTTACCTCCTTCCAAAATATCTTTTTATTCTCCCTAAAACTTAATGATACTCTCTCACCCCAACTCTCATTTGCCCTCTTTTTCACCTCTTGCACCCTTCTCTTGACCTCCTGCCTCTTTCTTTTATACATCTCCCTGTCATTTGCACTATTTCCCTGCAAAACTAATCCAAATGCCTCTCTCTTTTCTTTCACTAATAATCTTACTTCTTCATCCCACCACTCACCAGCCTTTCTAATCTGCCCACCTCCCATGCTTCTCATGCCACAAGCATCATTTGCGCAAGCCATCACTGCTTCCCTAAATACATCCCATTCCTCCCCCACTCCCCTTACCTCCTTTGCTCTCACCTTTTTCCAATCTGCACTCAGTCTCTCCTGGTACTTCCTCACACAAGTCCCCTTCCCAAGCTCACTTACTTTCACCACTCTCTTCACCCCAACATTTTCTCTTCTTTTCTGAAAACCTCTACAAATCTTCACCTTCGCCTCCACAAGATAATGATCAGACATCCCTAGAGTTGCACCTCTTAATACATTAACATCCAAAAGTCTCTCTTTCATGCGCCTATCAATTAACACATAATCTAATAATGCTCTCTGGCCATCTCTCCTACTTACATATGTATACTTAAGTATATCTCTCTTTTTAAACCAGGTATTCCCAATCACCAGTCCTTTTTCAGCACACAAACCTACAAGCTCTTCACCATTTCCATTTACAACACTGATCACCCCATGTACACCAATTATTCCCTTAACTGCCACATTACTCACCTTTGCATTCAAATCTCCCATCACTATAACCCAGTCTCATGCATCAAAACAGCTAACACACTCACTCAGCTGCTCCCAAAACACTTGCCTCTCATGATCTTTCTTCTCATGCTCAGGTGCATAGGCACCAATAATCACTCACCTCTCTCCATCCACCTTCAGTTTTACCCACATCAATCTAGAGTTTACTTTCTTACACACTATCACATACTCTCACAACTCCTGTTTCAGGAGTAGTGCTACTCCTTCCTTTGCTCTTGTCCTCTCTCCAACCCCTGACTTTACTCCCAAAACATACCCAAACCAATCTTCCCCTTTACCCTTGAGCTTCGTTTCTCTCAGAGCCAAAACATCCAGGTTCCTTTCCTCACACATACTACCTGTCTCTCCTTTTTTCTCATCTTGGTTACATCTACACACATTTAGACATCCCAATCTGAACCTTCAAAGAGGATGAGCACTCCCCACGTGACTCCTTATTCTGTTTCCCCTTTTAGAAAGTTAAAATACAAGGAGGGGAGGGTTTCTACAGATTATTATTATTATTATCTTGCTTTGTCGCTGTCTCCCACGTTACCGAGGTAGTGCGAGGAAACAGACGAAAGAATGGCCCAACCCACCCACATACACATGTATATACATACACATCCACACGCGCAAATATACATACCTATACATCTCAACGTGTACATATATATACACACACAGACATATACATATATACACATGCACATATTTCATACTGTCTGCCTTTATTCATTCCCATCGCCACCTTGCCACACATGAAAATAACCACCCCTTCCCCCCCAATGTGCGAGAGGTAGCACTAAGAAAAGACAACAAAGGCCACTTTCGTTCACATTCAGTCTCCAGCTGTCATGTAATAATGCACCGAAACCACAGCTCCCTTTCCACATCCAGGCCCCACAGAACTTTCCATGGTTTACCCCAGACGCTTCACATGCCCTGGTTCAATCCATTGACAGCACGTCAACCCCGGTATACCACATCGTTCCAATTCACTCTATTCCTTGCACGCCTTACATCCTCATGCAATGCTCAGGCCCCAATCACTCAAAATCTTTTTCACTCCATCTTTCCACCTCCAATTTGGTCTCCCACTTCGCCTCGTTCCCTCCACCTCTGACACATATATCCTCTTGGTCAATCTTTCCTCACTCATTCTCTCCATGTGACCAAACCATTTCAACACACCCTCTTCTGCTCTCTCAACCACACTCTTTTTATTACCACACATCTCTCTTACCCTATTGTTACTTACTCGATCAAACCACCTCGCACCACATATTGTCCTCAAACATCTCATTTCCAGCACATCCACCCTCCTGCACACAACTCTATCCATAGCCCACGCCTTGCAACCATATAACATTGTTGGAACAACTATTCCTTCAAACATACCCATTTTTGCTTTCCGAGATAATGTTCTCGACTTCCACACATTCTTCAACGCTCCCAGAACTTTCGCCCCCTCCCCCACCCTATGATTCACTTCCACTTCCATGGTTCCATCCGCTGCCAAATCCACTCCCAGATACCTAAAACACTTTACTTCCTCCAGTTTTTTCCATTCAAACTTACCTCCCAATTGACTTGTCCCTCAACCCTACTGTACCTAAAAACCTTGCTCTTATTCACATTTACTCTTAGCTTTCTTCTTTCACACACTTTACCAAACTCAGTCACCAGCTTCTGCAGTTTCTCACACAAATCAGCCACCAGCGCTGTATCATCAGCAAACAACAACTGACTCACTTCCCAAGCTCTCTCATCCACAACAGACTGCATACTTGCCCCCTTTTCCAAAACTCTTGTATTCACCTCCCAAACAACCCCATCCATAAACAAATTAAACAACCATGGAGACATCACACACCCCTGCCGCAAACCTACATTCACTGAGAACAAATCACTTTCCTCTCTTCCTACATGTACACATGCCTTACATCCTCGATAAAAACTTTTCACTGCTTCTAACAACTTGCCTCCCACACCATATATTCTTAATACCTTCCACAGAGCATCTCTATAAACTCTATCATATGCCTTCTCTAGATCCATAAATGCTATATACAAATCCATTTGCTTTTCTAAGTATTTCTCACATACATTCTTCAAAGGCAAACACCTGATCCACACATCCTCTACCACTTCTGAAACCACACTGCTCTTCCCCAGTCTGATGCTCTGTACATGCCTTCACCCTCTTAATCAATACCCTCCCATATAATTTACTATGAATACTCAACAAACTTACACCTCTGTAATTTGAGCACTCACTTTTATCCCCTTTGCCTTTGTACAATGGCACTATGCAAGCAAGCATTCTGCCAATCCTCAGGCATCTCACCATGAGTCATACATACATTAAAATCCTCAGGCACCTCACCATGAGTCATACATACATTAAATAACCTTACCAACCAGTCAACAATACAGTGACCCTCTTTCTACAGATACACAGACGTATACATTTATAGACATGTACATATTCATACTTAAGTATACTTAACCAATTTCCAAAGTCAAAATAAGAAATAATCAATCCTTTGATTCACTGAAATCCCTCTACACTTACAGGAATCTTTATATCTACAGCAGGTCACAGTAAATGGCTTAAAAACAAACATAAAAATTTATGAATCCTGCATGCAGCATATGGACCAAACACAAATTTGCTACTTAAATATTTTGCAAATTCATAATGAGAGTGAAAGTTGATCTTTGACAAAGGTCTGTGGACAAAAAGTGACTGATAGGGCTTTGGAATGCTGGAATGACAGGACCATTAAGTAGTGAAGTCTTAGGGCATTTGTAGATGACTGTCATATCACTTTTATATTCTAAACTGTTTACACCCTTTTCTGAGACCATGATTCAATTTGTTACCTACTAAGGATCTAACTGTGGTTGACATAGCTATAACTGTAAAAGTCATAAAAAAATATGAGATATATAACATGAAAAAAATTACTTTAAGTATAACTACAAACAATGAATACAAAAACAAACCTGTAATTCTCCTTTGATGGTCTTGATTTCATGTGTCATTATGTCTTTTGCTTTTTCTATAGCATCTTTAGCACTGGAAATGGTAACCACCTGCTCAGATAACATTTTGTTTTCAGTTTTCATACTCTCACAATTTTCTTGAAGCTCTTGCACTTGCTGAGAATATTTTGCAGACTGTTCTTTCACAGTGTTTTCAAGGTGGGATTTGTTTCCTTCCAAAGATGCTACACTTTCCTGCAACTGACTTTTCTCAGCTGCTAATCTTTTGAGTTCTAGGTCAATGCTGGCATTCTTTGCTTGTGCAGCTTTTAACTCTGAGTCTAAGGTAGAATTGACAGACTGAAGCTTTTGATTACTCTCTTTTAAAGTATCTGTCTCCACAAGAGCAGCTGAAAGTTTACTCTTTACATTTTCATTCTCATTCAATTCTAGTTTGAGTTTAGTCTGCAAATCTTCTATAGTTTGCGCTTTCTGCTTTAGAACTTCTTTCACAGATCCTAACTCATTATTAAGAACTTGGGAAGCTGCCTGCACATTATTCAAGTTTTCTTGAGTATCTTGAAGTGTCCTTTCTGCTTCTAACTTTTTGGCTTCAGTTTCAGAATTTTTCTTCTTTATTTCTAAAATTTCAATGTCTTTTACTTTAACAATTTCTCTTTCTTTGGATAAATCCATCTTTAAAACATCAATTTCTTTAACTTTTTCCTGCAATCCCTCAATAACTTTCTCTTTCTCTCTCATATTACCTTCCAACATTGTAGTTTTTGAATTTGCATCTTTGAGTGCATTACCAGCATTTGCCAATTTATTGTTTAACTGTTCAATAGTTTCAGCTTTCCCAGCAAGGGCATTTTCAGCAGTATTTCGAGCATGTTCTGTGTCTCTCAGACTTTTTCTTAACTCTTCTACTTGCTCTGACTTTTTCTGCAAGACTTCGCTTTCCTCTTTGGATGCATCATTCACCTTTTCCTTCAAACTCTCCAATTCACCTACCTGAAAATGAAAAACAATTATCTTTCTCCTGTGATTATCTACTACAACTGGCTATTAAGAACTTAAAGAAAAATAACATTCCAAAATCAAATTCATACTGTAAACAAAATTCTGCAAAATTATTCCAATCAATGTCAAAATATATAGTTTTTTATTTGCTCAAAGGCATAGCAACATAAAAAAATAATGTTTCCATTCTCTGATCAAAAACTAGATTTCCTTATTATGTTTACACAAGAAAATGGGGCACACTTTTTAGAATTGCATGTATAATATAGAGAAAATGAGTATAAAAAAATTAGAAATAAAATAAATGCAACATGAAGTCTATACTAAACATGTTTCAACTGCCTGCAACATTATCCCAATTAATCTTCATATGCAAAGTCTCTTAATACACCATGTTAAGGAAAAATATGATAAAGTTACATGTCACTATAAAGCAAGATTGAAATAAATCAAAATATAAGTTTTCTTTCTGTGAATAAATACAAGTAAAAGACTTACTTTCTCACTTAGTTCCCGAGTTAAGCGGCTTCTCTCATTTTCTGTTTCACTTAACTTACTCTGCAAAGATGGAACTTGATCCCGCAAAGTCTCCAATTCAGATTGAGTGGCTGCATGCTTCATATTCAATTCTGACACCTTTAAAAGGACAGAGCATATATCTTAGAACAATAAAAGCAAATTCAACCAAAATATTATCAATGAATCTATATCCTACATTCTTAAACAAACCTCATAATTTTTTAAAAACCTATATATTCAAATATCTACATATAAAGGAAACAGTCCCTAATCTTTATATATTCAATTCTCATGAGTCAAGTGGGTCAATTTCATTATTTGGTTTAAATCAGTGGCAGCACAAACAAGCAAGAAATTTGGTGTTCATTCTACCAAAGCACAGGCCCACTAGCATGCAAACTGATTTAGATTAATTGCAGAAAACATTATTCTCAAATGAGGCAAGATATTTTTGCATAACTCATATCCACAACTCAAGCCAACCCATTAGCTTTAGGCCTGCAATGCTCTCTGTGTTTTATGACATCTTGATTCCATCAAAGCTCACTATCTTAAGAGGCAATCTTTCTTTTATTCCGAGGAAATGTGTTTTGGAATTATCACTAGCTCATCACACTCTTTCAAGTTTTCACTGTAAAATCTTACTTTCTGGGATATTTGTCAATGTAAGGAACATGTGATAATTAGGAACTAAACTTGACAGAGTCTGGGTAGCAGGGAAGTTAGTCTCCTATTATTCCTTTTGCCACCCACTGGGGTCGAGTCTGGATATTGTAGTCTGACAAAACTAACTTGATCAAGAAAAAGGAATATTACTTCAAATGTGAGATAACCCTGCAGCTGCCTCTGACAAGATATAGAAATTTGACGTGATGTGTTGAACATATGATTATGAATGATGAATATAAGCAGAGGGAAATGATAAATATTTTCAGAAAAAGTACTTTGCATATGTTAGGTGTGTGTGACAATGTTAAGGAGTACTGAAAATCTGAAATAAAGAGAATGAAAAGATATCAAGCTTTCTGAAGGAGCAAGGAGCTGCAAGATGATACGTGAAGACCTTTGGATATAAGTTGGGTAGTTAGGAATGGGAGCAAATTGCAAGTGAGGACATTTTTAGTTGGAAAATTCAGGTGTGACAGACTTAACATGATTGTCGCAGCTTCATATGCAAAGTAAGAGAAAAGAGGAGCTTACGGATATTTCGTTTGTAAAGAGAATTTCAAAGAGCAGCTGAAAAACTGGATATAAGTAAGGCCATGAAGATGGATGGGTGGGAGAGAGATGACCCCTGATGAAATGTGAAATCGATGGGTATGTGATGTGAATCATAGCTTCATAAGAAGGTTAACTATATCAGTAATGGCATAGATACACAAGAGATAAGGTGTGTATCATTAAGAAACTTTGAAGAAATACAGTGCATTGTGCGAGTGAGTTCTACAATAGTGCTAGGTGTAGGAGTTCACCAGTTATGGAGACTCATTTGCCATGAACAACCCCTTCAGGAAGTTCCTGAAGGGACCAGGCATTAGAGATAAAGATAGCTAGGTGTAGGCTTATCAAATCAAATGACTATGATATTCAAGTTAACCTCATATTTTCTATGGTCTACGGCAAGAAATATGAATAGAGTAGCAAGGAGATTAAAAACTGAGTAGCAAAGGAATCAAACTGAAAACTTTATTTTCAAAAAATCTTAAATCAGAAGCTGAAAGGTATTAATAAAATGGTACAAGCTGAGGTTTACATAATGTGGAGTACTTCAAGACTGCATCAACAGTGGCTGCCAAAAAGATCTATGACACAGAATCTACACTAAAAAGAGTGTAAAAAAGAGAGAAGCAAAAATCTATGGAAGCAAGCTGATGAGGAAAAGAGAGTTTTGAAGAAGTTTAACCTTCCAAGAAATAGTAAGAAGGCAAAGAATGAAGAACATGAAGTTTTTGAAATAAAAATCAGTAAGCACTCACACAGTAAATGAAAAACTCTGTTATACAGTACATTCTTACCTGAGCTTCAAGAGCTTGAATATTCTGCATGTAATTGGCACATTTAGATTTGAGTTCGTCAGTCTGTTTTGTGTTGCTTGTCATAGCCACTTCTCTGTCTTCAATCTGACTATACAACTTTGCCACTTCCTCATCTTTGCCCTGTTGATAAGATGACCTGTATCATATATCAGTACATACCATAATTTGAAAGCACATAAAATGTTTGGATAAAGCAACTTACGACAGAATTATCAGAGAGTATGTGAAGCTTCTGGAAAAAAAAAAAAAAGGTTTCAAGAGCTGTATGATCATGCAACATATAAAACATATATCTGTGCAGTGTAATAAAGAAGTCTTATTTCTAAGAAATAAACAAACAACAGTAAGTCATGCTAGTCTGATGAACAGAAAGAAAAGAAACTGGGCTCCGAGTTCCTATGAAACTCCAAGGATCATGTACACCATGATTCATGTCAATCTGATGGAAAAGTGCTGGACAAGCCCCATCCCCCACATAGTCAGAAAATTTGTAACTTTGCAGTTCATCAATTAGCATGATTTTGTTCTATATCTATTTATTCTCACTTAACAAAAAAGACTAATAAGTTGGTAAGAACTTTTTAAAATTTCTATTTCAACAGATGGCAAGGCCTGCTGGTCACTCAGAGATTCTCCTAATGTCAATTTATGTTCACACTTTACCAAGGCAGCTGTTGAGCATAACTGTTCTTGTTGAAGATTGTGTTTCATGTGTTTGCCTTGCGGATAATAAGTGCATTATGTCTTCTCACGGTGAAAAACAGCATCTGTTACTCTTACTATGGAAATGCAGGAAAAATGCACAGTAACTGAGAACTATAGACAGTAATTGCTCAATTACATTCAGCAGATGCTGGAAGGAATCAATTAGTAAATCCAACAGGCTAAACATATAAGACATGACAAAGATCCAAACACTTAGAAAACAACTGAGATCTCCCTTAAACTCGAGCAGATTACGCAACATTACACAGCTCTGATGATGAGGTGTAGGACAAATGGACAGCAGTAAAGCATCACCTACTGCCTAAGAGTTCATGATTCTAAGACCAGCTGCAGTCTCTAACCAAAGACATCCATGATAAATATCAGCTTTTACCAGTTTTACTTGTACAGTATCCACTGGGACTGATTTATCATCTGCAGACAAATCTGGAAATCTACCTTTCTGAGCTTCTGCATCACCACCTGTAAGCCTACAAATTGAGAACTTAATGTATGAGCCTCCATAGATGCTTGGTGGGTCAATGTTTTAATGGGTAAGCTTAATCTGCCATGTTCTGCACAAGTACTGGTACTTAAAAAAATAAATGCATAAAGGAAGGCATATTTGTAAGAAAAATCTATTTTTTTCCTTTCATGAAATTCAGTATTGATTTTGGTTAATGCCAAACATGACTCAACATTTCTCAAAGATCCTATGTTAACAACATTCAAAGTTAACTAACTAGGAATACCTGTATATGAGCTCACTGACCTTGATACTAATCTTAATTACAATTATGGGGTTTCTGCTTCAGGACCAGAAATATTACATCTTCAGAGCAATGAGATTTCTCTAAGAAACTCAAGGGGTTAGGACCTTCTAACACCCTATCTATCTAGTTAGGCAGCACAAGCATTCCCCACCTATCACACTATCCACTGGAGTGGCAGTTTGCCAGTATCAGACTAATCTGTATGCCACAGTGATGATGTCACTGACCCACACACTTTAGGGGATTCATGGGACACTGCCTCAGATCCTCTATTGCATGTCTTGTTAGCAATGTGAGCATACTCTCATGAAGTAGGAAAGATTTATGAAAAACTATTTGGTAAGATCACATATAAAAATGCTAAAAAATTGCTTTTAAAGGTGATCCACAGGCACATGATAAAGCAATTTTTGAAGGAATCCCATCATCACAGAGTAGATTCACCATGTCTAGACTAAGGTTAAGGTGGTCACCCTCTTAAAATCATGGGTTATAACATGAAAACCAAGCTGAACTAGTTCCTTGTCAACAGGAAACTTTATAGATTCCTGGGCAGACAAGTAAGTGTTCCCTTTGTTAACCCTGATTTCCATACAACAAAAAGATTTTACTAGACAAAAAGTGCTAATCTTCTGGAGAAATCTTCTAAGTCCTGATGACAAAAAAGTATTCTAATACTTAACATTTGCACAATAGTTTCACACTCAACCAAGAATCTTGAGTTTGGTTTATCTTAATTCATAAGTTATCATAAAAAAGAAGGCTGTTAATGCATGGACACTGCATGTATTTCACTACTAGAGATTTCACATGTGGAAATATGATAATCTCCAAAAGAACTCTTCAAAGAAGTGATGATAAAAGTACTATATAGAGACCTAAAAGAAATGTTTTTTAAACCATATCAAAATAAAAACTGTTCTTGTGCTATAAGGAACTAGTCTGCAAAAGGATACATTCAAGAGCTAGGTGCCAGAAAAAAATTTTAAACTAAAAATTGTCTGGAACTTTTGAAAGGTCTAACTTAAACAATGATAGTGAAGCATTCAGCTCCTAAAGGAAAAGCTTTAAAAAGTTTTCAAAAAAAAAAAAAAATCAGCAGACCAATACCAAAACCCATATAGGATTTCTTAAGAGCATTCCTAAAAGAGGCCTGGTGTTATCAGCCTTCCTCATATCACAAACAAAGGGCTAGAGCAGGACTACAACATTAGGCATCTGTCTCATTTAAATAATCAGATTCTTCAGAGATGGACTGACAACTTTTTAAATAATTAGAGAACATATCCAGCCCACAAATGACCCAAAAGAATTCTGGGTTGCTGGGAGGATCAGTTCCCTGAAGTGAGTGTATCAGTGATGTCATCAGTGTGGATGACTCTGACTGGTCAGAGGCAGTTCCTAATATGAGCAAGCTGCCGCTACCACAGATTAATGGACAGCAATGGGTTGCGAATGCTTGTGCCACAGCACCTGTTTCAGGGGTGCTAGAAGGTCCTAACCCTACAAACATTCACAGGATATCTTATCATTCATAGGATAAACTGGCAGAGGAGAGATACAATTAATAAAAACAAGACTGAAAAGAACAATGTAAGGAAAAACTCTAGGGTTCCTACTCTGAACAGAAAAACCAAATAATTATTTGAACATCAACTACAAAGTTCCTGTTTTAGTGAAGGAATTCCTTACAATAAAAATAATGGTATACACCATTCAGATAATGTACAAAGAACATAAACCATACATCACTGACAGTAATAACTTACCTGTAATTTCTTTTTCATTAAGTCCACTTCATCCTTCAGGTTTCTTATCTCTTCTTTCAGTCCAGCTGCTAGTTCTGACTTTGACTTCAGATCACTTTGCAGTGCTGATTCCCTAGCCTGGAAACTGCTAGTCTGAAGGGAATAGTGAGTATAATTAGTTTTCACTAATTAACTAGTTTGCACTCAGATTTCTGTCATAAAATAATCTTTAAAACTGAATGAAAGCAATGTGGTCTTAATGTTCAGTAAAATAAAGCTTTTCAATAGTAATGTTTTAATTGGTAATGAAAAGTTGAAAAAGTGATAACTTGGCAAGTTTACACCTACAAAGTGCAGAATGTACAGATTATTGCAGTGTGTAGAAATATGATGGAAACACCCACTTAGGATTGTAAATCTTACTTTCTGTCTCATTGAAACGAAGCTCCTGAATCATCAGTATGACTTTTATAAGGTGACATCCTTTCCTATACTACCTATGTCAGGTCATCCTGTCTGAAAGACTATGACATCCTAAAAGCCTTTGACAAGGTATGGTACTGAGGCCTAATCTCCAAGCTCCCTCCTTCTGACTTTCTGCCCTCACAGTATTCTTTCATAGTGAATTTCCTTTCTGGTCAGTTTACTTATGTAACTGTTAATAATCTAAGCTTTCCTTCCATCCATTTAAGAACAACAGCATCACTTAGGTGTTTGCCCCATCTCCTACACTCCCTCTTTTTTATCAGTGATTTCCTTTTTTACTGCAAACATCCTAGTTCACTGATATGCTGAAGACCTAATATTGCATTCCTCCACTTCTTTCAAACCTCCTTCATCTTCATTAGTGCAATCTTTATCTCATTTCATTTCAACTACCTTTTCAAACTCTTACATGAATAAAACTTCCCAATGGGGAACACATAACTTAAGTTTACCATCTTTCCTAAAGTTAAATTTCCTTTAATTTCACTTCCTAAAACTCCCCATATCTTTCCCAGCTTCTTTGATTGCTTTACAATGCCACCACTCAACACAATGTTCACACTTGGTATCACTGTAACATGTAATCTATCTTAAATGCTAGAGAGCACTGCTCTTACATCTGGGATAATTTGAGCTCATATACATACTTGAACACATCAGGTCTAAAACAATCAGGCTTACCTACTCTACTAACTTGACTTATTTTCCTTAGGTGATACTGTTGGTTCTCCTTCCCTCATCCATTTGAACTACTTTGATTTATGTCCTGAAGCTCTGCATGTTTGCCTACTATCTACCTATCTTTATCTCTGATTCCTGTTCCTTCCAGGAACTCTCTCAGTGGGGTAGCCACGGCAAAAGAGTCTGCATAACTGGTGAACTCTAATGCTGTTTCTTAGTCTTTAGTGTCTCACCCTTAACAGGCCACTGGCAGAGGGCAACTCTAGCACAGTGTTTCCAGAAACTCCTTCCTAAAGTTCCTACTGGCTACTTCTACCTAAAGTGTTTACTTAATGTTCCAACCTTCTACTAATGCCTGTCTGCCTGCCTCCACCATTATTTGGACCAGAAAAAATCATCAACAACTCACAGCATCCTATGGATACAGGCCCCACAGACCTTTCCATGGTTTACCCCAGACGCTTCACATGCCCTGCTTCAGTTCAATGAAAGCACATCAACCCCAGTATACCACATCGTTCCAATTCATTATTTTCCTTTTTATTGTGTATATTTTTTTTTTATACTATTCACCATCTCCCGCGTTAGTGAGGTAGCGTTAAGAACAGAGGACTGATCCTCAGAGGAAAAACCTTCTTTGGCCCCCTTCTCTATTCTTCTTTTGGAAAAGTCAGAACTGGAGGGGAGGATTTCCAGCTCCCTGCTCCCTCCCCTTTTAGTCGCATTTTATGACACACAGGGAGGTATACATGGGAGGTATTCTTTCTCCCCTATTATCTATAATTACCCTAGAACCCTTTTTCTATGTGTATGAATATGGAAGAAGCTATCAAAATAGCTTTTGATACTGTACTTTGATAATAAATGGCATAATATTCACAAATGAAAAAATGTGAGATTCTAACTGATATACAATTTTACATGTGACATTTTCGAAAGTGAACAGATACGTTACCTCAACATCACTGTCGATCAGCTTCTCTCGCAGAGTCTGAAGCTCTAGTCGGAACCTATCCTCCAAAACCTTGACAGTGTCACTCTGAAAACCACATGCAACATTCTACCATCATGCAATAAGCTATTCAAATACAACATGGAGACAGTTAATTCTACAACAGGGGTGCCAGCCCAACAAACTCTAATTCTTGCCTTTTGTTATAAACATTTCAGAAGCATATAACACGAAAATGATCAATTAAGACTAAAATCTATTCAGTGTACACCTAAAATAATTGACATTTTCTTAAAACAGCAGGTCCTTGTTTGAGTCAAGTAAACCAAACCTTGCCATGAGATACCATGGTATGCAGTTAGTGGAGAAGGCATTGGTTATGGGGAAAATTTACAAAACACCTAAAACTTACAGTCATTGTAATTCTATCTCTTAATCATCTTTAACCATGTTCCAATATAAATATTTTCCCTAACGTATGTACGGTTCTGTCACAAATGAACGATCCATTTCGAGAAAAAAGGCCCTCCTGCATCAAAGCACACTTTTCCTATTCTCAAGATTATACTATTTTGTTTTTTCTGAACTGTAAGAGAACAAAGAACAACTACCCCTTTCATATAAAATAATTCAAACTGCCATGTCTCAAAAAAAATTTGGGGCACCCCTGTTCTACAAAAAAGGTCATGCACAATGAACAACATTTTGTAAATTGTAGGTAAAACAAATACATCCTTAAAACAGGAAATACTGCAGAGGTTTCTCTCCTGTGAGTAGATTTTCACATTAAATAAGCCAGACATGATCATAAGAGCAGACAGCTAAAACAGAACCCTTTTTTCATAGACTATCAACATAATAGTAAAAAAAAAAACTGAAGACCGATTTCTGTACTTTAACAAAAGCTATATGAATACATTTATGCTAAGCAATCTTTTAAAGTTGGGGCAGGTGATTCATGAAATAGAATGTCAAATGACCACAGTAATGGACACATTATTACCCATACAACTATTCCTTGAAGGCCACTCAATCAAAACCTTAAAAAAGATAAACTGCAAGGTAATAACCCCAACATGGGTCTCTCATAGCTCCCTAATATTACAGCAGTAAAAAAGGAAATGCTGAGAAGCTAGGCTCATTATCACCATACAGAATACTGAAGCAAGTGGATGACAAGTGCATAAGGTGTCCAGAAAAAATCCTTTTCCATTACCAATATATTTTCAAAGGCCAAGTCACACATATCTTAGTACTTTGTCATTTCTCTTTTGGCTTTGACTAGCATCTGCAGACATCTGGGCATGGAACTGGCAAGATTCCTGAAGTATTCTAGGTCCATGTTTTGAGTTCATAGGGTCTTGATCTCCTAAAAAAGGTGAGGCATGAATGAAGTATTGCAAGAAGCATGGTTGACTTTCATCTGGTTCCAGCAGTTCTCAATTGGGGAGTTCCTAGGACACTCAAACATTTGAATGTTTTTTCTCTAATAACCAATTCATCACCTTACAAGCCTTATGGCTGGGGGCACTATCTTGCAAAAAGTGACCACCTGTGACCCTCATAAGAAAAAAAGCAGATGGTCCTCCAGCACCATTCTGCACTGCTTTCCATTCATTGTAATGTTTTTAGGTAAGAAGTACAGCACTTCCCTATCTATTGCGATACTAAAGTAACTTCAGATCATCACACTGTCTAGGTGATTCATGGTCTTCAATGTGAAACAAGAATTATACCAGCAGGCACCCTCCAGTCTCCTCACCCTCCCCTGCCTTAACAGCAAACACCTGAAGGAATTTTCATCTGAAAACATCACCTTAACTTGTCTTTCTTTGAAAATGTGAGTTGTTTGCCTTGCATTTCCTTCAAAAGCAGGAGTTTGGCAGCTGGCTTATGGGAGGGCAATGTTGAATGGTTCTTTGAGAGATGTTTCCTAAACATTTTGGATAGCTTTTCATCTTAGGAGATTATCTGCAAATCTAGAAGTCTTCCTTGGGAGAACAGGGATAAGTTTTGGTGATGGAATGAAGATGTCAAGAAGGCCACAAGCACTGGCAGCCAGCCACCTGATCATGGATTCTGAGCATCCAGTGCAACAAGAAATCTCAAATTTTCTTCCTTCCAAGCAAGAATTTGGGTTTTCTCCTCCTCAGAAAGGTAAAAGCCAGCCATCTTGAAACACAGGTGGAAAAATATAGTGCCCAGAAGCGAAATTCCCAAAATGAAGAGGCAGCCAGGAGGAGTCAAGAAAGAACATCTTTCCCTAAGATAGCCTAAGACACACTGACGGGGTTGCTGTTGCACACACCATTAGAAACCTTAGTCTCGGGACCAGATGTACAATGAATTCACCCTGAGAGCATCATAAGCCTGTACCCATAATAAACCTTAGCCATGTATCACCTTTTAAATATATAGGGGCAGACAAGGTTTTTTTGCAGACCCTCTATGTCGCTGAAAGTTTATCAATGAATGGTATAATTATCTATCGTACAAAGGTTCCCTTTGCTGAACTCAACAAGGTTTCAGAGGCATGCTCAAATAGCTAGATATTCAGTTATATGATCTGGGATCGAACCACCAACACGTCACCTTCCTGGCACATCCAAACGCCTTTCTACACTATAAAACCAGTTCAATTACTTATCAGGAAAATGAAACATGAACTGAGGACTCTTTTTAAAAGAGTATATAGGTTAGCATACAGCTTTTGAAAAATGTTTACTCTTAAATCATAAAAATATGACTTCAGATGTGGGGAGTGGGTCTTGACCAATATATTAATCAGTAGAAACGATAGCAGTACTTGCCGCCAGATGCTCAACACATACTACAACTGGTTTTACAAACTTTGGAGATGCATACATGCACCAAAAGCCAAGTTTGGTAAGCTATTCATGGAGCAAGCACTGTAGTTGCAAATTACAGTATTCCAAGAAACATTTCAACTAACCATTAACTAATAATCTAACAAAACATTCATACTTTGCCTAATGGAAACAAGTTTACAGTCGGCATTGAGAGAATCTAGGGAAAATCAACTGTGATCAATGGTAATCTCCTAATAATTCTACAGAATTATGATACTCCACACAACTTCAGAATAATTTCAACACTCAGTCTTTGCTAGTTTAGTAGTAATTAGTTTGATGATTTGATTGGCTATATTGTACTCTAATGAAATCCTTTTCTTTATATCACTTATAATATATTCTTTTGAATTCTTTTCTTTACTTCAGGGCCTTAAGATGTGAATTTGCCAGAGCTGTCCAAAAACAGTATAGCTCAACTGTTTGGTGAATCAATACTGTACAAAATACACAAGATAAAAACATGAAATCTTATTCGAAATGGAAGTTTTTCTAGTTTTATTACACATCTATTATATGAATAACCAATTTCATTTCTATAAAAACTTCTAATTATTGTACAACTCAGACTGAATTAATCTTAGAAAGTAGAAAGTGTCCTGAGTTTTGAGAACAGCATTTTGAATAAATGTGGTTTCAGTGCATTATACATGACAGCTAGATACTGAGTGTGAATGAATGTGGCCTTTGTTGTATTTTCCTAGCACTACCTCGTGCACATGCAGGGGGAGGGGGTTGTTATTTCATGTGTGGCGGGGTGGCGATGGGAATGAATAAAGGCAGACAGTATGAATTATGTATGCGTGTATATATG
This sequence comes from Panulirus ornatus, assembly GCF_036320965.1. Classification (NCBI taxonomy): domain Eukaryota; kingdom Metazoa; phylum Arthropoda; class Malacostraca; order Decapoda; family Palinuridae; genus Panulirus; species Panulirus ornatus. The sequence continues at coordinate 10,209,459 of NC_092237.1, forward strand.
TATATGTCTGTGTGTGTATATATATGTATACGTTGAGATGTATAGGTATGTATATTTGTGTGTGTGGACTTGTATGTATATACATGTGTATGTGGGTGGGTTGGGCCATTCTTTTGTCTGCTTCCTTGCGCTACCTCGCTAACGCGGGAGACAGCGACAAAGTAAAATAATAAAAAAAATAACATTACATAATATGACCTTAATGATGATATAAATAAAAATATCGCCCTTCTTCTTAACACCACAGCGAGCAACATTGTAGCTATATTAAACCTGGAACAACTGTGGACATGACATGATTTGCTGCCAGTTGTCATGGAGGCCCCATGATGTGGATGATCCTGGCGAGGAAATTTACCTATTGAGAGTTTCCACTCCTCCAGAGGACATGACTGGCTGGCCTGAAGTGAACAACTTAGGCAATGACACATTGATCTGACTTTCTATTTCATGGTTCAACTACCCCAAGAGGATTTGACAGCCATGTGTGTTTCCTTTAAGATATGCTGAGAGCAGAGCAAGGGTTAAGTGTATTTGCAATCCACTCCTAGGTAAGAAACAGTTATTCTTTTTCAAATAAACACCACATTTCTTCTTTCTTAGAATATTATTTCTAGAATACAATAAGCATGCCAACGAACACAAGTAAAAAATAAAGACACTGTTGTATTACAGAAAACACATCAATATCTTTCCTTTCCCAATATACTTTCATCTCAATTTTCATCACATACTGTTTACATTATTACAATACAATCACTCTGCCCCACAACTATCCATCTACTTATGGTGCACCTATAGCATTTTTTCCACATAAAAAGCAGCAATCACCAACAAACCACCTTCAAATGCTACTGCTACCAAATATTGCCACATAGCAATCTACACCAAAACATGAACACTTCCCACTATAGTATGATGTATTTATTACCTGGTATCTTCTGCATAATTCTGTCTTCCCATTTGCCAAAATCTGCATTTCTCACTCGTCTAAATCTGCAGGTGATTTTTCTAACTTCATTCCAAAAACCCATTTTGATGCAATATTCCCAATTTACTTCAATAACTACTCTCTAAAAAATACAATTCTCCAAACTCCCTTATCATGCGTACATTATAGTTCACAATACATTCTTAAGAATAAAAATCTCAATGGCATAAACAATGTAATCTTAATGTTCCTAATTCATGACTCTTGTGCAAACATTACACCAAACTAAAATTTGAGAGTCTCATTAAGAAATTTTTTAAAAAAGAGGCCCCTAAGCCATGATATAGTTATTAGGGGACTAGACAAAAGTAGCTCACAGTCCTCTTCCAGGCAGCAGTAGTCAGAATTTCAAAAGGAATATATTCAATGCCATTATCAACTGTACGACAGAACAGAGCAATAACCATCTCAAACTTACTTATCCCATACCTTGAAGAGGAGCTTTCTGATTTTTCGTAATAATCATCTCAAACTTACTCATCCTAGATCTTGAAAAAGAGTTTTCTGATTTTTTTTTTCTTTAAGGCTCCAGTTACGGACAAAAGTTCACATCAAGGCTGGGTTTGGTTGAAATATAGAGAGGATATGAGGGAAAATCAAGGGATAGTGGCAAGCGTTTACAAATTTTGGAGAAAGTGAAAAACTTGTCTTATTTCTATACTTGAAATAATCACAGAAAATATCTTATAATGCTTTCCCCAAGCTTGTTATTAATTCTCCCAAAGAAGCGTTCAGACATGAACTACCATTAATGACTGGACTGAACTAAGTTCTGATGAGCAGAAATCAAAGAGGAATAAGTATCATTTCTAAATCATATTTGAATATAAGCTAACACTACCAATTTGTGAAAGTGAAACCTAATTCTTCATCTTAAGAAGGCATCACACACTCCAGCTTTTCAGTGTACATTATAAACACTCGAAATAAGGTTAAAAGATGGTTACTGATACTTTTAGAAGTCCGAGTCTCTTCCATAAAAAGAACGTTAGCCATTGTCAAATGCTAAGTCAAGAAGAGCCTTACTATTCCCAACTCAAGCACAGTTACCTCACCAACAAAATATGTCTTAATTTCTTAATTAAGTTGTTACAGTACTACCTAAAATAGATATTCATAGGTGAGGACAATCCTCAAAACAAACACTCAAAAATCTATCACACATTAGAGGCTAGTTTCATAGGTACTTTATTATGTCAATTCTGATCTAAATTGCATGTTTATCAACAAAACCCCTAACTTGTCTTTAACCCTTATAATTTTTCTGGGAAGTTCTTGATGTCACATAGCTGGTATAAGCAAGATATGCAAACAAAAAATACAAAAAGGCCAAACTTGGTTAAAACATGCAAAAAATAACTTTAATAGGGCCTGAAGTTCAGTGCGATAAAATCATCTAAAATAATCTTTAGTAATCAACTTCTAAAGATGTATCCATCCCCCTTGCCCTTGACATTGTATCATATTTCCTGATCTCAAGCATCAAAGCCATGTTTTAAATTCTCACCAGTTAATGTAAGCTAAGTAAGCCAACCTCTTCAGAAAGTGGGATGGCTCGGTGCACAAGGAGGTGAAAGCCTAACAAGTATTTTAGCTGAAAAAGATGCTTTTCACATAATCAAAGTTACCCACAAGAAAAACCCTCACTTACCCTTTAACTACAGTCATACTACAGTGGCATAAAGGGAAGAAGGTTCTACTTAGCAGGAGAAAACCCTAAGTTAACAAGCAGTCAAACAAACATCTCAAGTTGTTTGTCTCCTATAGATAACCATTTAAGAACCTTGTCTTTTGTTGAGAAAGATGGGTTTAAAATAAAACTAATCAATTGAGACAACAATTTCCTCTTCAGAAAGTCTTACATACTTAAAAAATTTTAGACATGAGAAATTGTCCTGGAATATTCTTGCATAAGATCTTGAAGCTGTGGTGCTGATTTTTATCAACATCATGGCATGGGCAAAACATGCTTCAGTTAAGGCCATTTTGGTTGAAAAAAAGAGAGAAAAAAAATGATAAAATCAATCACAGCTCTAAAGGTCACTGGTGCCCTAATTAAGGCCTTAAAGGAAGAAAGTTTATAGGAAGAGGGAAAACAAAAGAAGGAAGAGAATTCCACAGCTTCACTTCTTGAAAACAGGAATTATCATAGTAGGCAATCCCAGTAAGGCCAGTTTCCAAAAAAAAAAAAAAGATACATGCCTCAAATAGAAGCCTTGATAACAGGGAGATGTGAGAGCAGCTCATGAGAGCAGCAGCCAAAACAATACCAAAGGAATTTGAAGAGGACAGCAACATTGTAAAACACAGAAAAGGAGGGATGCATTAAGTTGATGCCAGGAGTATTAATGGAATGAAAAGCTTTTGATTCTGTTCTAACTTACAGGGAGGTGGACAAAGAACCACCCAAGCAGTGCATAATTTTTCAACTCTCCTTTGTTCTTCAAAAATATCAGAAAATTTAGATACCAAGCAAACTGGCTAACGTGAATAATGTCCTAGAACTAAAATAGACCTCCCTCTAATCTTAAACCACTTAATGGCAAAGGACATGGCAATACTCCATCTTTCCCATCCTCTGTCTATAATGCTGCAGCTGTTTTATCCAAAAAAATCTACCTAGGTTTCTTCACAAAGGCTCACCTCTACCAAACTCAAGCCGAATCTTTAAAAAGATCATAAGTGAAGACTTTAAACAAAATGCTCCCCACAGAACCACCACTCAGCTCTGACTGAATTGAGTCATATTGTAAGGCTGAAAGTGAAGGTTGAATTGGTTATGTTTCTGAGAAACCATCCCCAAACTGATATTTCTTATATTGTTCCTCATTTCTCCACTGACTTTCATTATAAAATGGCAGATATGTTCCTATAAGAAAGGAAATCTTCTCCAAAATGTACTGTCATTGGAAACCTATCTAAAGACTAGTGAAATATAATTGAAAAAAATCTTTTGTATATGTTAATAAAATTAGCATATTTATTCCAGTACAAAATTACAAACTAAACACTTTACTGATATCAACAACTCTTAATCCACTACCATACACATCTAGTTAAACACCAAGACTGATAGTTTTTGTTTTTGCTGGGTGTATCTTTCCCATTTTATGATGATTATAATAAAATCTAACTCATAAAACTTTCAAAATTTGCTTAAATAATCATAACTTTAAGTAACTTTACGTTTTTTGTGGACAAATCAAGTTGGCAGAACGTTATCTCTACTTGTGTCAGCGAAATTTCGTAAATAGAGCCTTCATAAATTATGGGATGAGTGAATAGCTATCTAATGTTATGAGGTCTAATGAGAATAAAAGGGATGTATACATCAGCAAACCTATCTTTACATGACAACAATTACTATGCATTAAGAAAAAAAATACCAATCATTATTTCTATGTTCAGCATTTTTTCATTTTAACTGTTTCACTTGCAGCAAAAAGTTGAAAGATAAAAAAGAAATAAAGGGAAGGTACATTCACCTACTTCCTAGGAACAAAATGTATACATACCTTATCTCCTATTTTCCAAATCATCTTTAAAACATTTAATAGCTTTAAAAGCCCACCTATAGCTGTAGGCAAAACACACTATAATTTCAGGATGCTTAGTTATGTGTAATTGAATAAGATTACTGATAAAACATACCTGTTGCTTAAGCATCTTTTCAGTTGGGGACTGTCAATCAAAAGTCTACTTATGACAAACTGTGACTGACCTCTTTCTCCTTTGTTACCAACTGTTCATGCAACTTGGAAATCTCTTGTTGCAGCTGTTGAGTCTCAGCTTGATCTTGACTCTCTTGATTGACACGATTTGACCTTATCTCATGCAGTTCTGATTCAAGGCCAACCTGTTTCATAAACTTACAATTAACACAATTATTGTGTGCAAGACACTCATTTTTTCCAAAAAATCAAAAAATGTAACAGCAGCAACAACATCCACCAAATAACTGAGCTGGCTCATTTTGAAAACATTCCAATGGCTAACCAGCAAGACATTGATCTAAAAAATGCGACAAACTCAACCATTAAACCTGTAACCTTCCTTAGTGAACTGTTTTTTTCACCTAGAAACAAACTCTATTTTCTCTGCATTCAAAACATCACCAACTATACAATACGGCAGCTCATACATAAATTTTTGTGGGGAAACCTTATCCTAACACATATCTGTACACTCCTGTTAACATCACTCTCACTTCCATATTCCCTTGCTCTAACCTTCAGCCTTAATCTAGATTTTTATTTTTCTCCTACCATTACCTAATTCATATACAATTCCTTTTTCATTCCTTCTGTATTCATCCCTTTTATACATCAATACCAACTCAGAATATACATCATCTTCAGTATTACAAATCTAACTTTATTACTTGCCCTTCTTATTTTGTGTATTCTTATTACTCCATACTAACATCTTACAAAATCAATCTTCACTGCTCACAATATTCTTGTCATTATCCAGGTACAAACTCATGTTTCACCTAAGCTCCTACAGTTCCATCCCATGTCATGTCCACTCTCGGGTTAGACAATCTTCCATTTCCTCTATGTTCTCTACATTCGCACAAACACTATTAAAAACCTGTCTTTCTCTCATCCTAAACACATTATCATATTCTTATTCATAATACCTTTGAAAACCCTTCTTCCTTACATTCTCCCAAACAACTAGCTTCTACAGTTTCTCACTTGAATCTATCACCAGGGCTGTTTCATCCACAAATAGCAACTGACACACCTTCCAGGCATCCCCACTAACTACATACTGTAGACCTGCCACGCTCACCAGGACCTGCATATTTTGCTCCCTCACTATCCAGTACATGAACATATTAAACAGTCATGATGACATCCATCCTTATTGTATACCCACTTTCACCTAGAAACATTCACCCTCCTCCCTTCCTACTCACACATATTCCTTCCTCTCTTAAAAAAAACTCCTCCTTACTTTAGTAGCTGTCTTCCCACACCATATGTTTGTAACATCTTCAACACAGCATCTCTATCAACTCTATTTCGTGCTTTCTCCAGATCTATACATGACACAAACAAAACCCTCTCTCTAAGTATTTATCAAAGATAATCTTCAAAGGGAATACTTGGCCCACACATCCTCTATTAATCCTATCATATGCCTTCTCCAGATCCATTAATGACAGATACAAATCCTCCTGTTTCTCTATGTATTTCTGACAAGATTTCTTCAAAGCAAACACATGATCCACCCATCCCCTACCACTTCTGAAACCACATTGTTCCTATCTGATCTGATGCTCTGTGTAAGCCACCATCCACTCAATCACCACTCTCCCATAAAACTAAGCAAGTACACTTAAAATCTCATACCTTCATAATCTGAACACTCATCTTTATCTCCTTTCCCTTTGAGCAGTGACACTATAAAAGCATTCTGATAAGCTACCTAATGATTCACACACACTAAAAATCCTAACTAACCAATCAACAAACAGTCACTCTCTTCACAAGAAATTCTACAGCAATACCATTCACCTTGCCACAATCTTTGTCAGTGGCAATATCTAGCAGTTACTAAGGGCTAAAAATATCAATAGAGTATAGCACTAATCAATGAGAGGCATTAGAAATACTGTTTCAACAAAGAATCAGTTCTGACTGAAGAAAGACAGCAAATCAAGCATTTAGCAACTTGACAGGTGTCACATAAAGGTTTGTACACCGACCCCAGCATATCTCATCCTACACGATCAATGTACCATAGAAAAAGACTTCCCCTTTCTCTATCCAAGAGTCATTTGTTTACATCCATTCAATTTTAAAACAGCAATTCAACCCCATAACAACATCAACATATCCTTGACTCTAACCTGAAAACAACACAGTCATTATACCACAGTCTCCATCCCAAAAGTTTGGGGATTTGTATGAGTGCTTTAATTATATTTCTTGTGAGCAGCTATTTCATATCTATAGGAGTTATAAATGCCCTAGCATGGACCAATGCTCACACATCTGGGGTGGCTCTTCCTCCAAGTCATCAACTGAAGTGGAATCAAAAGCCTTCTGTTTCATTCATTTTGCTCTTATCACAACCATCCCCTTTTTTCTTTTTTTTATGCTGGAGTCTACAATCATGGGAAAAATTTCACATCAATGCTGGGCATTAATTGAAATACAGAGAGGTTTATGAAGGGGAAAAAAGAAGAGACAAGGGCAAGTATTCATAAATTTTGGGGAAATGAAAGACCTATCTTATAAAATGTACCAGTCATAGTTACTGGAAAAGTCATGAGAGGGTAGCGAGTTCTAAAGTTTCAAGGTGTAGGGAAAGAAACAGTTATCAAAATGGCTTGCCAAGTATTGTGTGGTCTAGCCAGTGGTAACAGCACACAAGCAGCCAGCTCTCAGAAATTAAAACCTATGGAAGAGGGAAAAAGAACCAACATAGCAGCATAGGGCAAGTGAGTCAAGTTTTGAAGTTAGCCTGGAAGAGTCTATAAGTCGGACCACTTTCAATTCAACTCTGTCTAGTAAGGGTGCAGAGCTAGCAACATCCCAGATGTACAAGCAATACTCCATACAAGGATGGATCAATCATTTGTACAAACAGAGCAAATGTTTGGAAGTAGAAGAAATTTGACATCTAAACAGGAATCCTAGACTTAGCTATTTCCATTATATGAGGCTTCCAAGATAAAATGGATGATGCAGATATATCAAAGCCCTCACCGAGTCAAGAGGTGGAATTACAGAAATGTCAAAGGAGAAAGGAAGGTCGTGAGGAATTTTCAATAGAGAGATGGGCAGAAACTGAGTCTTGGAGGCATTAAACTTAACCAGATTTTGTCCACCCTATTGAGATATCTTATCCAAGTATGAGTTTACTGAGATGCAGATCAAGTGAAAGAAGAAGGAATAGAACTGGAGAAAGTGAAGGAATGCAGTGATGAGATGTCAATGTCTGAATGCATTTGGTTGATTATAGACGAAATGAAACAGCTGATAGAAAGAAGTAAAGGTATAGGTATAATTTCAGCTGAGGAGGATGTATTGAAATGGTTTGGTCATGTGGAGAGAATGAGAGGAAAGATTGACAAAGAGGATATATGTGTCAGTGGTAGAGGGAACAAGGAGAAGTGGGAAACCAAATTGGAGGTGGAAGGATGGAGTGAAAAAGATTTTGAGCGATCGGGGCCTGAACATACAGAAGGGTGCAAGGAATAGAGTGAATTGGAACGATGTGGTATACCGGGGTCGACATGCTGTCAATGGACTGAACCAGGGAATGTGAAGCGTCTGGGGTAAACCATGGAAAGTTTTGTGGGACCTGGATGTGGAAAGGAAGCTGTGGTTTCGGTGCATTACACATGACAGCTAGAGTCTGAGTGTGGATGAATGTGGCCTTTGTTGTCCTTTCCTAGCGCTACCTCGTGCGCACGTGGGGGGAGCGGGGTATCATTTCATGTGTGGCAGGGTGGCGACGGGAATGGATGAAGGCAACATGTATGAATATGTGCATGTGTATGTATGTATGTGTCTGTGTATGTATATGTATGTAAACGTTGAAATGTGTGGGTGTATATGTACATGCATGTGTATGTGGGTGGGTTGAGCCGTTCTTTCGTCTGTTTCCTTGCGCTACTTTGCTAATGCGGGAGACAGCGACAAAGGATAATGAAATAAATAAATATAAAATGATTTCAGCCACTGTTCTCATGAGCTGTCTCCATGTGAACTCATCCTTAAAGCTTGGACATGAGTCATATGGCTGCCTGCTGCTTCCTACAGTTTCTGTGTGGAAACCAGCCACTTGAAAAGTGACTATTACAATATCATCCTCTCTCGAGCAACTAAGCTTTGGAATTCTCTTCCTACTTTTATCATTCCCTCTTTGTATAACTTTTCTACTTTCAACAGTCAGGCCTAAAAACATCTGCAGAGCCCTGAATAATTTCTAGTCTCTTTTCTTCTCACTTTATTTCATTCATCTGAGATTGTCTTTACTGCGGTACAGTTTGCTAGCATCATGTTTGTCACTACAGAGTTAAAAGAAAAACCTCTAAGTGTGAAGCAGAAATGAATAAAGAAAACTTCATTGCCTAAAAAATCAAATCTTACCTGTTTTTACCAATAAATATACTGTGTGTGCACTTTAAAGACTTTCCAGGAATCATCTAGGAAATTATTACCTGAATCCTGGTCGCCCAGGTCCACATAAATGAGGTTTCAATGATATTCCTACTTTTCCTTCTAAAATTCCCTGCGACTTTCCAACCATTTAATGCAATAATCTTATCCTGGCATCACCATAAAGTCTTATCTATCCTAAAACCTCCGAATTACACAAATACTACATCTGAAAAACTGGAATTCTTGTTCATTCACTGAAGATTTCTTCCTCTAAGCATTTACTCCAGATGTACATAGGACTGATTCATCCTCATAAATTTAGTGCCCCCCAATCTCACAAAGTAGTTAAACCAATCCAGCTTATAAATTCTCTCAATCTGACCAGAAAACTCAATCCTCCTTTCCTGTGCCTATCTGCTGGTTTAACCCTCTCCTTTATATATACCACTTTAGTTCCCATCTCTCAAGAAGTGGATACTTGCATACCTCTGCAATCAGTCATATCAAACAGTAATAAACAAGCCACAACACTGCATAATTTCTATGTAACCACTGGCAACTTCTGGCTTGACCACTACAATGTCTCTTCCTATCCTTCCACTTCTAAACTTTGAAGTTTTTTACTACATCATGGCTTCCATAAAAACTATGGCTAGCCTGTCCCTTTTTCAAGGGCGAGCTTTCCACTTCCACAAAAACCTTTTAGGCTAATCCTATCTTTCATTCTTTTTTTCGCTCCACAAAGAGTGAATACCATTAACCATCTTCCCTATATATAACTGGTTTCTCAATTCATTTAACTAAACAAAAATGTGTTAATGATTACCATACTTCTTTTTATAACTCAACAAATAAGAGATATTCCTTCTATGTTTCCTTAGAATGAACTACGACCATAACTTTAGCAACCTATGATTGGTGTAGTACCATAGGAAAACAACAATTGTTTTGGAAAAGGCAGCTCTTACCTGGGTGTGTCTGAAGAAGCCAAAAGTCATGAAATACTTTAACTTGTGTTTGAATAGATGTCTTGTTATCTTGCTTTACAGATCAATAAGATTAAGTTCCCTCTAGAGCTCATTTCAGGAATACAAGCTGCACCAGTGGGCAGCTGGGTGCAATATTTTTGGAAAATATAGTTTGTGATACTGAATTCCACAGAAAGAAGTATGTAAGCTCTAAACACAAGCACATCCACATGAATTTTGATAATATTTTATAAAAATTTACCTTTTCTGCCTGAAGAGTATCTAGAGTGGCACGCAGTTCAGCTCGCTCCACTGCAAATTCTGATGCACGAGACTCCAGCATATCTTTCTCTGAGCGTAGGCTGCTATTCAGCTCTATGGATTCTGCTAATTGTTTTCGTAATAGGACAACTTCTGAGGTCAGCAAAGTTTTTGATTCTTCCACAGCATCTAGTTGAGACTAAAAAAATTACAAATGACTAAAAGACAAGTTTAAAGATTGAATGTAAAAATGATGAATTATCTCAAAATATAGGAGTTAGGTGTAATATTTAAAAGTGTACATCACAACACTGTGAAGAAAAAAAATTCAAGCTTACGATAAACTACCTTATGCACAAAATCATTTTCTCCATCCTTTTTTTTAAATGCATCCTGTAACCTTTCCACTTCTTTTTTCAGCTCCTCTGAATACCACCTCTCCTCACGTAAGCTTGTAGACAGTTCAGTCAGCTCCTCACGCAATGCTTCAAGGCTATGCCCACTTGTATCTATAATGTGTATTCACAGCAAAGGAAGAATCAATTGGAAACATCTAATTCAAATATATCTAGTTTGTCATTATTAACATTCAAAACCATATCATCTCCATGTATCACAGATACAGCTCACTAGGTGGGTGAGTTGAAATATATATAGAACAAGACTGAGGGACAGGTGAAGAGAAACAGTATGTGAGACAGATGCAAGTATGAAAGGATGTTAAGAAATCTAACAGGACCATAACATATAAAGGAAGTTATATTAAACAAAACTACATCAAACCTAAATTCACAGTATACATTTACCAAGTTACATCAACAAAATGCAAAGACAGGACAGAGACAGCCTTATAAAACACTTGGAAATCAAAATACTTAAAAATAATTTAAAAGTCTCCTCTTTTTAATGGTAGAGAGTGGACAGCCTGGTTTAATAAGCATGCTATCTATCTATCTAACTATCTATCTATCTATATCTCTGATGCATGTTCCCACTGGGAACTCCCATCAAGGGGTGGTTACGGCAAAAGAGTCTCCACTTATCCCTGTCCTTACATGCCTCCCTCGCATAACCATTTGATGCATTCTTCCACTATTTCTCTCCCTCCAGTACTCCTCCACCCTATTTTCCCATGTTACAGGTGCCCTTCCACTCACACAAAACCCTTTAATTGTACTGTCATACACTCTCCCTGTAAACTCCCCGTCTTGCATTCTTTATACATGCCCAAACCACCTCAAAGTATTGTTTCACCCATCCTACCACTCCACAATTCACTCTCTTTGCATTACCTACCATACTACATCTTTCAAACATCCTTTCATTTATTTCTTCATCCCATCTAGTCACACCACATGCTCTTAAATAACTCATTTCCACAGTCTGTATTTTTGACCTCTGTGCTTCATCCCATGTCCATGTTTTGGCTCCATAGGTCAGGGCTGGGAGGACTATGCTGTCCCTTAATCCTCTCTTCACTTCCATACTTACCCCTCTACCTTTCATTATTCTATTAAGGGATCCAATGATTCTTTTACCCTGTACTGCTGTCTCCCTTATCTCTCCTTCTATATCACCATACTTACCCTAGACAGCTCCTAGATACTTAAATACTCTCACTTCTTCCAGTCTTTTTCCACCCATATCCAAAGCACAATTTAGTACACTTTTTCTTTCACTCTATACAGTTTTACAAAATCTGTACTTTCTATCTGTTTCCTTTCAAACACCATTACTTTACTTTTACTTGCATTTACCTTCAATTGCCTATGCATGCTTTCTCCAATAGACTGTCAATAAATACCTTTCATGCCATGAATAGTACTGTAATGCTTTTCTAACTCCTGTTGTGAATTAAGTCTAGCTTTGCATACAGGACACAAATAGTTAGCAGAAGGTTCGATGTGATCAGCTTCATAATGATCTTGAAGCAGTTCAGGTGTTGAAAAGCTCTTGTAGCAAGTTGGACACAGAAAACCCTCCACTGCCTCCCCAGGGTCTCCATCAGGTCTTTCACTATTACTGGTTGGTTGCCCTAATGGTTGGGGGCCCACATCACGCACTCGCTCACCAACCTGAAATATCATATTAAGTCTTTAAACACGTACATCATTTACACCTCCTTCACAGGAAATGTTTTGCCAGAATGTTTTTAGTATTCATGGGAGGTAAGCTTGAATGTAGAAAAACTGGAGGAAGTGAAATGTTTTAGAGATCTGGGAGTGGATTTGGCAGCGGATGGAACCATGGAAGCGGAAGTGAATCATAGGGTGGGGGAGGGGGCAAAAATTCTGGGAGCCTTGAAGAATGCGTGGAAGTCAAGAATGTTATCTTGAAAAGCAAAAATGGGTATGTTTGAAGGAATAGTGGTTCCAACAAAGTTATATGGTTGCAAGGTGTGGGCTATAGATAGAGTTGTGCGGAGGAGGGTGGATGTGCTGGAAATGAGATGTTTGAGGATAATATGTGGTGTGAGGTGGTTTGATCGAGCAAGTAATGAAAGGGTAAGAGAGATGTGTGGTAATAAAAAGAGTGTGGTTGAGAGAGCAGACGAGGGTGTTTTGAAATGGTTTGGTCACATAGAGAGAATGAGTGAGTTAAGATTGACCAAGAGGATATATGTGTCAGAGGTGGAGGGAACAAGGAGAAGTGGGAGACCAAATTGGAGGTGGAAAGATGGAGTGAAAAAGATTTTGAGTGATCGGGGCCTGAACTTGCAGGAGGGTGAAAGGCATGCAAGGAATAGAGTGAATTGGAATGATGTGGTACACTAGGGTCGAAATGCTGTGGTATACCAGGGCATGTGAAGTGTCTGGGGTAAACCATGGAAAGTTTTGTGGGGCCTGGATGTGGAAAGGGAGCTGTGGTTTCAGTGCATTATACATGACAGCTAGAGACTGAGTGTGAACGAATGTGGCCTTTGTTGTCTTTTCCTAGTGCTACCTTGCGTACATGCGGGGGGAGGGGGTTGTCATTTCATGTGTGGCAGGGTGGCGACGGGAATGAATAATGGCAGACAGTATGAATTATGTACATGTGTATATATGTATATGTCTGTGTGTGTATATATATATGTATACGTTAAGATGTATAGGTATGTATATGTGCTGTGTGCGGATGTACATGTATATACATGTGTATGTGGGTGGGTTGGGCCATTCTCCCGTCTGTTTCTTTGCATTAACGTGGGAAACAGCAACAAAGTATAATACTAAGCACATAAATCCTTAGTACAGGGGGAGAGGAATACTATTCACGTATCTCCTGTGTGTGTGGTATAAGATGACTAATGGGTGGTGTAGGGGCTGGAAACCTTCCCCTTTTATACTATCACTTTCAAAAAAATAGGAACAGAACACCCAAACGAGGATCAATCCTCTGACTTTGACCAGGGTTTTGAAGAAAAGTGGAGTAGAATGGCTCAGGGATGTGCAAGGGGTAGGTATGGGGTTACTGAGAAAGAAAGAATAAAACGGGGGAAGCACTTCTAACGAAGGAGCTTTGGGACTGTGTTAAAGAGCATTATGGAGACCATCAATGATGTGTCAGAATGAAAACAGACTATAAGAAGTGGGGTGACTGTTAGTGCTTATGATTGCAAGTGGTATAAGTGAGAAATGATTGTTTTCTGGGAGGAGATGAGTGAGTTATCAAGCAGCTTTTATGCAAGAGATCGAACCTTGCTACGGGAACTAAATAAAGGAGTAGCTACCGTAGTACTGCAACTGTAAATGAAAACTGGGAAAGGTTTGTGAAGTTGTATGCTGATAGGGGAATGGTGACAATGAATACTTGGTTTATAAAAGGTACACACACAAGTATAATGCAAGATGTCACAGAGATGTGCATGATGTAGTATATGTACGTGAGATGGGAAGAGGGTCAAAGGACATCATTATGTGCTAAATGACAGGCATCCTCCGGAGGAGAGCACATTAACAGTAAGTATGAATGTGCTGGACTAAAGATTTTGGGAGTAGATTTTAGAAATGTGAACTTTATTCTTCTGACTTTATTCTGTCTGCCATGAAAAACTGATGTCGACAAGAAATGTAGCACAGTTCAAACTTGCTTTTGAGAATGTGACAAATCATAACACATACTAAAATATGATAAAAAATTCATGTTCACCTTATTTTACATGAGTAAAATCTAATGACAGAGACACTTAAAAGGAAAACAGTGTTCAGAAACTTCGTTCACAGAGTTCCTACTCATAAAAAATACCAATAAGAGGATTCTAACATGACTATTACATAACTGCACTTTCATTTAATCATGATTTGAAAGTCAATCAAAAGGGCAAGAGTTAACATCTGAGGATTCCAATCAGTGACAGAGATTAAGTCATTTTAACTTTTCCTTTCTTTATTGAGCTGAGGTTCTCCTAGTAAAAAAGTAATTTATATATCCAAAAATTACTTTCAAATGTAACCTCTAAAAGAGGAAAGAAACATCTTTTAAAAACTGGATCAGTGTATAACAGCATCAGAGGTATAACCAAAATGTGATAAGTCAGAATGAACTGTATTGTAAATAGTGCATTTTTCATATGAAAGTGTGGGCAAATCAAGAGAATATATCAATACATGCCTTGTTCATGAAACTTTTGAAAGAGTTCATGACTGATGATGTTCAGTCCCCTTGCACCTTCAAAAGCCGAATCAAATCCTGAAAAAAAGGGAAATAAATAGATATATCTAGCTTACCTATATTTAGTATACTTATTGTTTTGAAAATAGGAGCATTCATATTCAAACTACTGCATAACAGCAAACACAGTATCCTAAAGACCAATGCATGCTTGCTCATACTGAAATGGAATACCAAATGAGTGGGACAGTTTAAAATGTGTAATTCCAAAAAATCAAAATCTGAGCTTTTAATAGACTGTTAAATAGTGCATCTGTTCTATGGTACTTAGAGGTAAGCCAAGCTAACAATTACATTCCCTAACATCAATACGAGGTAAGCAAGCTAACAATTACATTCCCTAACATCAATACAAGTTTTTCATGCTTTCTATCACTGAAAATGAAATCTACATCCTGATCTGCAATTATTCATATTACTTAAGGAATTTCCTTCTGCCAGTGTGAGAGAAAATCTTGAAGATGAAAACCACTTTGATTGACTATCAGAAAGGATTTTCGGATTTATGTCCACTGCAGCAAAGTAAAACAATGATGTATCCATCTTTTCATATGATTATAGTGTTCAAATGATTCGTTGAAATTTACTCAAAATATGGTAATTGCTTCAATTAATCCAAGTGCAATCTAAAGTAGCTAGAATGGTCAACAGTGCTATATAATACACAACTTATTATAATTAGGACCTCCAAGTTCATAAGGCAACCAGTGAATCTGACAGTCTTTCAGCCACTCAGCCCACAGACCACGGCCGCACATAGACTTCCAAGCCACTTGCCACATCTTAATCTATGCTTGTTATCACTTTCTCAAAAAAACTGCATATTTCCATTTCTCCTATCACCCGTCCATAAGCTTTAGAAAAATAATGACCTTTAACACACTCGAAGACATATGTTCGTCATCAAGAAGGTGGGTGTAACTAATATTAGGGTGTCCTCTCTCCATATTGCTGTCAACACATTAACTTACATGTAATACGCTATAAATAGTTGAATGATATAAAACACGAATTTCTTATTCACTAGATCTGTGGCCTTACATTCTTTTTATCGTTGTGTTAACGATGAATATGCAAAATGATCACGAGAGTAGGTGGATATGGGACGGTCTCCGAACATAAACAAACCATCTCTTACGGTACATTGATAGACAACTTTGTAGAAAAAAAACAAATTTAGAAATATAATGAGAATTTACGTCTTACTTTCATTTATGCTAATTATATTACCAATATTTAAGAAACTAGAGGTAACAGTATGCAGTGGATTAGGGATTCTTCACATCGTAGACTTGCAGCCTGGTAAGAAGATATCTTTGGCTAATTTGACCATTGTAATTGCATTTGTTACGCCCTTTTATCACTAAAAGATTAGCAATATTATTTTTATATGATTCATTATCTCTTTATATATTTGACACCAAAATATCGTCAGTAGTCACAGAAGAATATTCAGAATATCAGCCACACAAAACAACGATGTAAAGAACTATATGTTATACTCATATCAAAAATCTTCCTAATGTATTCCAAGTAAGCATTAGTGATTGCCAGTTTTCACAGAAGGGAAAGAGACTGATATGATATATCATAGAAAATGTAGTTGACGTAAATGGTTAATCAATTTAAGTAATGTAGTCTTGTGTGGTTCGCGGGTGCTGTATCGCTGGGGACCAGCCAAGGAACAGTTGCCAGCGTTCTGTGCGCAGGTCCGACGGCCATCTTGAGTCTGTGTAGCTTTGTTAGTGTTCGGAGAAGGATGTGTCCAGCTCCGCATTGCTGTTAAGTTTCATGGCTCTGGTTGGCTCTCATTTACATTGTATGGAGCGGTTTTATTATCACTACTTGCTGTGTCAAGCCTCCGTAGTGAGCCAGAGTGCGGGAGGGCGCGGTGATGTAAATAGTGATTTGTGGTGTATGTAAGGTGACAAGTGATTGTAAACAGTGCAAAGCCCACCTGGATTAGGGCAGTTCTTCACCTCTCGTCAGGAACCATGGGCTCCAGGAACATACCCAGTGATAAGGTAGGTATGACACAGCTTCTCTGGTATGCTTTTGTAAATCGCACTCGCGAGCATGTCTTGGGACCAGGGAACTGAGAAATCTGGGAAGCCTGTGCATCCATATAGAGAAACCCTGCTGTATAGTATTGTCCTTATATAATCGACTTGAACAGTCATGAAATCCTTTCTTTGATCCTCTAGATGAAGTAACGTTTTGATTTTGTTAGTGTCATAAATGGTAGAACTTTTTTGTATTTACAAGGGTTACCAGATCGTCAGGCGATACAAAGGTTTCTTGGGTTATCAGTTCTATCGTGTAATTTTTGTCGTGATAATTGACCTGTCCTATCGTCTGTGTCACCACTGTATAGTGTGCCTATTCTGGTGAATAATGCATTTACCCAAGAATGACGACAGGTTTCCTTGAGCATATTTTAACCCAGTGCAAAATGGATGCTTACGTTTGGAAAGTTTACAGTGAGGTAAGTAGAGTGAGTCAACAGAGGCTGACCACAGCCCTATGACACAGTTTGTGAAAGATTTATAAGGTAGTAGTAAATCTTGGCATTAAAGGCTTAGAATCCACCTCCTCCCTACCTCTCCTCCCCTTCATGGTCTCGGTATCTTTTTAATCTCCCACCTCTCCTCGGAGCATTGATGTAAAGACAGTTCCGATTCCAGTCATATCAAGAAAGGAAATGGTATAGTGTCTTTCGTGAATAGATTAAGTCACTGGTGGGCCATTGATGTCAAATATGCTGTTGAGTAGCAAAATGTTTAACCCACTGCATGATTGGAGAAGTGAAAAGATCGAAGTGCTCAATGCCGTAGAGAAATAGACGCCATCATATCTTGTAAGACATGTGAGCAATGATGTTTGATGAGCTTTCTTTCAATAAACACAACTCTCAAGACGAGAGGTGACACCACTGATGACTTTTCAAGGTAATCATATCCTGTCATTTAGAAACTGGTGTATGATTATTTTGGTACGTTACCTAGAACCATCAAACACACATCATGAACTGACTAGCAGAGAAATTTAAAATGGGCCTAGATAATTACTGTAGCTCCCTCAAGATGCACCAGACTAACCAGATGTCGTGGTTATGTAGAGCTGTGGCCTCCTAGATCCTGATTGAGCACAGGAACAATACAAGAGCTAGGTTAGAGCCCGAACTAAGAGACCCCAAGAATTATCACACCTTGGATATACTTCTGTTAAATGTATATTTAATGTACAGTTGTGATCTTAATATAGTTGGTTTTCATATAAAATCTTGTTTCAAGTTTTTCTTATTTTGTAAAGCAGAACTTCATGGCATTACTGTGTCATGAGTGGATTAATTAGTAATATTATCATGAAAAAGGTCCACTGGCAGTATTATCTTATTGCTGAAGTGCCCAGTAGATTCTTGGTTTTATTATCCTTAAAATGTATATAATGCAACATGTTGATGATGTTGGTATGAAAATCCTACCTGCTTGTAGTTTTTTATTTGTGTGTGTGTGTGTGTGTGTGTATTGACATAGGGTAGGTTGGTCAGATTAATCTCACTGGAGAGCAGAGATGCCCTTGCAAACTATAGGGAAAGTAACATGAAATGCCATTGGACCCATGGATAAGTTAGAAAGAAATTCTCCCCTTCCCTGATGGATAGCAGTTACCCCCAGGACAGTTTGGTTTTTTACCCTGAATTAGACAGTGATTTACATGAAGTCACAGCCATCTCGAGTCTTGTTTTTAATACACATGAAATCAAATGATTGGGGAACTAAAATAACTACTGATTTGAAAGCTATGTCATATGTTTTTTCCATATCAGATTGCTTCATTGCTTTAGAAATCTGTTAACATTTCATGAAGTATGAATGAATAATGAAGTAGGTCTTTCATAAAACATGAATGAATAATGCAGTAGGCCTCTGATACAACTTTTTGTTCAACATGTGAACCTTGGCCACGGAGACAGAATATATGTCTACAATGAAGACTGCTTTTTCCATGGGCCAACATTTACCACCACAACAAGGGATAAGATTTTTAGCCATGCTGTCTCCTTAGCTTTTCATCCTACAGCAAATTAATGTGAAGTTCATACGATTTTGCCAGGGCCTTCAGAAAACAGAGAATATTCACTAGAGCTGCCAGGATTCACAAGACATTATGAATATTGATCCATAGCATTAAAAATTGTGGCCATTATGAATGAAGCTTGGTTGCAGAGTGCTGTAGGATATAAAAGATTGCTGTAGTAAAAGATAGCAGTGAATAAGATAATTGCATGCCATATATCATGGGCAGTTATCCTTGCTCTCACTCTTGAAATGAAACTACACAGTTACCATTGTGGCAGTACTTTTTCCTGTAGACATGTTTTTTCCAGTTATCAAATTTTAGATGTCAGGAAGGCTGTGAAAAACTTGACAGTATAAGAAACTGTGGGTTTTATAGTGACATTAGAATGAATGAATACTACTTATTAGCCATACATTGGTTATGATATGTTAAGAGATTACAAGCTATGAAATTATCATAATTTGTGTAGTGATGAGCCAAAATAGTGTCCAGAGTGAGTAAATGAAAAACACCTTTATTAATGTAGATGTATATGTTTCACTTTGATAATGTGCATGAACATGGACAGAGGATGTTTAAGTGAACTGAAGGGCTGTAAGCACGTGACCCATCCATAGTGACTGGGAAAATATTAAGCGGTGATAAGTAACAAGCTAGATTTTGAAAAGCTTCCAAGATGAGGGGAACAGAATCCAAAGACTTTGAACAGAACAAAAGATGACTCTTCAAGACAGTCATATTCTCCAGATGAGAATATTTTTGTTTCAGTATTATCCTTAAAGGTGGGCTGTATTGCCAAGTTGATTAATGTGCTTGAATCATATGGTGCACTTTGTAAACACTTGTCCAGAGCACCTCTAAACTTGCTTTTGATGATTGCAAGGAAGTTGATGAAGATTTTTTGACCTGAGGCCTACAGGTGTAGTTCACTTTGTAGATACTTGTCCATGGCCTTCTTAGTTTACTCTATTGTATACCCCATTGTGTTTCTAAGAGTTGCATATAGTGCTTCTTGCACCATTAGGCTTCATTGGTACAGTGTAGAAAGGATGGTTCCCACTTTGCTGTTGAAAAAACTTTCATTTGGTATAACAGACATGCAAGTTTTGTAGAAATATGACCACTTAGATTAGTGTGTATTATTATTATTATTATTATTATTATTATTATTATTATGTAACCCAAAACACCTTTTAGGAGGCTCCTGCAGCTTAAGCAGCTCTTCATACAGGAGCAGGGATATGAAAGATTATTTTGAAGTGAGAAGTTCCTCATTGAGACTGTACCCTTTTCATCTGTTGATAATAGTACAGCTTGATGAATGAGGTATTGTACATATTGCTATTTACCTTCTGTTTTCTTTGGCACCCAGAGCTCAGGCTGAATAGAAACTACTGAGTTAGGTCTTTGACAAAGCTATGTAGGCCTTGCCACATGCCCATGTAACCTCCTTGACTTGGTTAGGCTGGTTCACTTTCTAAGGACTTATAGAGGGCCTTCTTTAATTTTTCATCTGTATACCCCATAGTGTTTCTGATGGCTAAAGGTAATGTGTTGAACATTCTTGGGATCAAGATTTTTTGTTGTGCTCATCTTACCATGTGATTTCACTGGTAATATTTTACCAATCTTCCCTGGAAGATTTTGAGTTTTTCCGAATTGATTTGTTGTAACTGACATGAACTTTATAAAATAGTCCAGTATCACAGAAATGGTGTCATAAGTATTCATATCATTGTAAGTTTAACTTATTTTGTACATTTAAATTTCGAAACACTTCTGTTCAACCATGCTGAAACATGAACACATAGGGTTTATATCACATCCTTCACTCACTCTTGGAAACCCCACATAATGAACATAAAATCTTCGTAAATGTTAAGGGTGTTGTATAGATGCGAATTTTTCTTTTCTTGTGAGTAGCTTTCATGTCTACAGGGCATCTCATTTTCCTGAGCATGGAACACAGCTCACATATCTGGGATAGTTCTAACATCTCTTTCTTTCCTGGAGTGAAATCAAGATTTTTCACCATTTTAACCCTTGTGCTATCACCTCTCTTTAACCATCTCTTCATGTACTAAGACTTCACTGTACTATTTGTTCTGTTTTGCAGATATTGTTTCAGCTGCTTTTGGATTTTTTTTTTCACTAAGGCTGGGGAGCCACAGCATGTGACTGGTTGCTGCTCTCCATGGTTCCTGTTTAAAGCCTAAGCACTTGAAGGTTGATTATTATGATACCTTTCCTTAGACAGCAAAACAGAGGAATTGATTATTATACCTTTCCCTGGACAGCAAAACAAAGGAATCATCTTTATCTTCTTTCCTTCTAAATGTAACTTTTCAGCCTTTAAGGTAAATTTATTCTGTATTTTTTTCATACTCTTTATGTTTCCCTTCATCTAAGGTGGCCATAACTGCAGGCATATTTTTGTCATTGCCATTTTTACTGGCATAGACGTTAGAGATCTTTTACCTCTCACAAGTTGAACTGATCCTTAGTTGCTGAGTTGGGTCTGTGGTCTGTTAGAAACTACAACCTGCCGGCCCAAGTGCAATTCATGAAAGGTCTTTTAATGCTTTTTAATTCTGCAACTATGTTGGCATTGGGCGATATTACCACACAGCAGTATTCTATTCATAAGATTACTTTAAAGAGCATCATCATTGTTTTTTTATAACCTGTCTTGAAAGTGTGCATGATCCAACCTACCATGTTTTTGGAAGAGGCAACTTTTGCCTTGTTTTGTTCACTGAAAATATGATCATTAGACATTATGATCATACTCCAGGGGCTTTCATGTTGTTCACTCTTGGTATGGTGGTGTATGCATCCGATTGGTATTCTTTACTGCTGTTGGAATTTATCTCCACAGGAAGGCATGTTTCCAGTGTCCCTCTTGTGTATTTTGTATATATACCTTTTTAATTTCTCATTGGTTTCCCTGATGAGATTTTCTTATTGGTACTTATTCTTGTATCATTTCTAAGATGAGAAGTAAAATTGACTCATGTTTGTGTTAGTGTCTTATAAGAATGAGGAACAAAAGGTTGGATACTATATAGAAAAAAGTTTAGTAAAAGAAAGTCATTCAGACATATTGGGCCCAAAACTGCATACTTTGTTGCATACAGGTGATAAAAACAATACAGACTGCTGAATGCAGAAATTTAAGAGCTCTTAGGAAAAGTGTGCCTGACTAGACAGGTTGTAGAGGATTTGTAAGATTGTAAGCCTACAGCTTGAGTGGTTAAAAGAACAACAGATTATACTTTAATGCTTTTATACTTTCCACACTTGAATATTTTTTAAAATTTTTGTTAACAATGCTCGTAAAGGTGGGCAGAATTTCAGAGTAAGTGAATTAGCAGAGGTCTGACAAAAAATTGACTCAGTCAAAAATCAAACCTGCTGGAAATTGAAAGTACTAATGAATAGCACGGACAGGAGAGGTACAGTTTATGGATGTAGCTACTTGTGTTATTTCAGATTAAGTTAGCAGCTGATTTTGTATTTTTATTTCAAGATGTGCATTAATTGATTGAAGTGATTTAGAATGAGTCACAGTGAAGGAAATGAGCATAACCTTCTTTTTCACAGTACGCGTTTTCCTTTTTTTTTGCTTGTGTGTGTGTGCAGTATTTGAAAAGGAAGCAGCATTTTTTGTTTTGTTTTGTGGCTACTCTCAAAGCATGCAAGTACCGTGTACATGTTCATGACGTTGAAATGATGATAAAGATCCTCTGATTTTTAATTGCAAAAATTGTATGGTTATATATGTTTATATTGGAAGGCATGGTGACTGGTCTGCACTTAAAACCATTCCTAATGTGTTTGACTGACATGGTAAAGTATTTGACATTACACAAACTTCATGTGAATATTCTTTGGGGAACAAAGTTTTTGTGTGGTCTGTGTAGCTTGCTAGACACTGGGACTGCTTTTTCCATTGTCAGGACATAACCTTGGCACATTGCCTCCAACCAGCAGAAAGAGTACGGGATTGCTTGGTAAGGAAATTTAGAAGGTTCTGGATAAGTATTTACAGAGGTAGCCAGACCAGCTAGGGTTTTTTGGCTCCTAGTTGTCTCCATTGGGATATGGGCCACGGCTTCCAGTGGCCAACTCTGTAGCCTGTGCTCAGCTTGGTCTTTGAATAGACCTCAGAAAGAGTGCTTGTCATAACTAAAAAGTTTAAATCAGATAATCATGAAACTTTAGACACTTGTGTCCCAACCACTTATTGGAATGACTGGATTAGACCCATAACTTTAGTATGAATTTTACTTGAGTTACCCCTAAATAAAAGTCTTTAACCTGAAAGTGGTTCAACAGCAAGGAAAATTCCACCTTTAACCATGGAGCTTAATACAGATTTATTTCTTTTTGTCTCTTCCATGCTATTCCTAGGGAGATATATATATATATATATATATATATATATATATATATATATATATATATATATATATATATATATATATACCTTTGGTTTTATTTTTCAAGGTGATTGTCACTTATGGCAAACAGGCGATGAAAATATTAAGTTTGGGGCTTACTTTGTTCCTTTGTTTATTTGGGTGCTGACGTCCACGCTCATATATACCATGTTCCCAGTTTACAGACTTGCAACATCCTGACTGAGCGAGCGAAGGGGCAAGGTAGAGACCGATTTGTGAGGGTTGAAGTCCAAAATCATTGTAAGGTATACATAAAGTTTGTTCACCTTAAAAGGATGGTTAGTCCAAATTGCTTCTGATCCCTTTAAGGTAATTGGTATCGTTTTATTGTTTCATTTGTTTCAGTTAAGCATACCTGTAACCCCATAACTTGCCTTAAATTATACCTTACTTTGCCTTCAAAAGCACCGTTAAGGAACAAGTTTTACCGTTGCTTCCTTGATCGATCAGGTTGTTTGATGTCGCGGTCCATAAATCCTTCACGGCTTAGCTGATCAGTTTACACCTTGTCCAGTGAAATGCTTGAACAGTTTTGGCCACTGTATATTTACCGTGTTATGTATTGCTACGGAAAATGAATCTTTTTACTGCATGTATATGTTGGATCATGCATGTGTGTGGGAATCAATATGTGAAGTCTTGTTGACGGATGTATGTTCACGTGGGAGGAAATTAGGAGTTTCCTTTGCAGTTTTATAGATGGAGTTGCTTTTTATTGTTTATTATATTTGGTTGCTTAAGAGTAATGGGTATGAAAAGCAGTTAAAAGCATAGTATCTTTGGTGGAAAGCATGTTAATTCACATTACTGGAAATGAGGTACGTCAGTCTACCCACCTTCAGGATTTCTAACTTGACAGTACCATGTAAGCGTTGCAACAAAAGCGGAAGTAGCTTGTTGGTTGCGGGGGTAGAATCCTTGGTTATGAGCACAAGGAGAGGCGTGTAGGCGTCGTTGGTAGAAACACTAGCTGAAGCGTTTGGGTTTTATTTTAGGGCGCAGGAAGTTACGGAGTGTGATATGTATGAGGGGCAATGTCCTGGGGCGTCGGGAGTTGCGTCTCTACCTTGGAACCGGAAGCTGTCATTTTATAACGGCGCGCGAGAACTTCCGAGGTGAGTGTACCTTATCTGTCTTCCTCTCCGGTTGGGGTTGGGAAGGGGGATACCCTCCTCCTCCCTACTGGTGAGCGGTGTTGGTCCATGTGTGACTGCATCGTTGTTCACTTAGTTTTCGTACGGGATTAGACATTCGGTTTATTTTATGCTCACGGCCTCTTGGGCTCAGTGATCGAGAGGTACTTAAGCCTACGTCAACAGTTTTTGGGTTGCTTAATTACATTAGCTCGCAGTTTTTTCTTCAGGCTTTTCTAAAGTATTAGCGCCGGCTTAAACCGGAGAGCTTAAATTTGTGGTATTTGTAAACGAAGGGGAATGGGGGAATACGTATTATATTCCACATGCCCGAACTAAGTTGATTTCCGAGGCTTTCTTTTATCCCTGCAACTCGATCTGCGACCAAGCCTTCTTGATGAGGGCTTTGTTTCTCAGGCTTTTTGTTGCAGCTTGTCTGTGCTTGTTGCAACTAGGCTTATATGGTGCTCGGAGGAAACTATCCAATTCCTTCTTTGAGAACAAATAATAGGACAAGAAGTCACGGGCCTATGAGACTCACTGTTGTTCCAAATATATATATATATGATATGGCAGGTCGGGTTAAGTACAGGGCTTATTGTGTTATAATGATAGCGATGATATAATAACTTTTCAACCAAAGGCTTGAATTATACTGAGATTAAGCAGAGTCTGCACAAACACGAAGGTTTCCACGGGAATGACCTCTTAAAATATATGGAGATTAAACAGAAAGTCTTAGCACAAACATAATGGTTTACTCAGCGTTGACTTCAGAAGTCTTCTAGTCGACCAAGATGTTAGAGATAGGCTCAGAAAGCCTCTACCTCCTGGCTAGTTTGTTACACTTTTGTTGACACTTATCCGGGTCCGTTTTCACTTTCTCCACCACACCCCATAGTGATCATTATGTCTGCAGGCAGTGTGTTGAAGAGCCTTGGGACTTTTGGTATCGGTGGAAGTACATTGCAGTCCTCCATAGTTGTCGTTCCACAAAGAAATTGTTTTTGGATGTAGGTTGGGAGTCATGCCTTTTAGGATTTTCTGTGTAAATAAATAATATCCCTTTCCCATCCGTGCTCCAAAAAGTATAGCCTATGCGATTTCAGTAGCTCCCATACGTTAGTTCACAACCTTCACCACGTTCTTTGCATTTTTTCTTACACGTCAGTTCCGCCCACCCAGGATGTTGATGCTATAACAACAGTATTGTATGCATGATACTGTTATTGCCTTATGGAGAGTAATTATTGGTCATCCCCCTCACCCCAACCCCTCCACTCCCCTCCTTGTCTTTAAAGTCCTTAAGATTTAGCTTGTCATCTTTCTGGAAGAGGCAATTGTTGCTTTGTTTTGTTTCTTGAAGGTAATGTTATCAGACAGTGTTTTTCAGGATTATTCGTATTCAATCGTGATGTGATGGTTCCTTGTCTGTCGTGTTCAATGGCCCAGATGAAGAATTTGCTTCCCGTTCGCAGTTTTTTCAGCCTCTTTGGTTGAGTTTTTTTTTTTTTACAATCATTCTTGCGGTAATGTCAGTAATGAGAATGGGGAACAGAGGGATACGAATATAGTTCCATGATGAATTAAGCTTTTACCGTGAAGGCCCTAGAAATATTTTATGTGTAATATAAGGGGATTACTGTTTAGGAAGGAGTTTGTTGGGTTGTTTAATTAGTTTTTTTCTTTTTTAGGTCACTGAACTCCGATTCATATTACTTTTAAGTATCTCACTCATCCCCTGGCAGTCTTCCGTATATGTTTCCTCATAGGTTATTTGCGTAAGATTAGATTTTCTTTTACTTCAGTGGTGGCTCTTTTCCTATGACTTCGTTCAGCATTTTGAACGTACGATTTGTGCCCAATAACCCGTTTGATTTTGTTTTTGGGTCTGCAACTCGTTTTCACCTTCAATGTAGAAAGGCTCTCTTGTTCTAGTTTAGACACCACGCATATTTTCTCATTAGTATATGTTTGTTGCATATTAGGATTTTGTTTTTTGGCCATACGACACATTTTGTGGTGTTTTGGCACTCAGAAGGGTTTCCCTTTGTTGCAGACATCTCATTATGTACATCTTCCCATTGCAGAGTTAGGGAATATGCAAAGATCTTTCACGGCCCGCATTGACGCTGTAAAGGATTGTATTGTACTGGGAACGACTGACTCACTGAGGCAATACACTCTCTAGAGCGCAGATGGGAGAGATGTACCGTTATTTACACTTGGAAAATCATTGGGATCATGGCTTTTAACATAGTCTGAAATGTTTCCTTAATGGCGCAACGGGCATGAAAATTTAGGTTTTCGTCATGGAAATCAAAAGGTGTGATAAGACAAAGAAAAAAAAAAAGAAATGGCATGAATATCCCGAGCCCAAGACTTTTTCTACTCATTGCCTGCAGTCATCAGAAATGCTTTATGATGTGCTGTGGAGAATCTTTAAAAGACCTAGACCGTGGGCACTTGTGTATACCTCGGCCTACAACATCCCAAGCCAACATTTCCAAGCAGTTGGAAATATTTCCAATGCTTGAGCACTTTTTTCATCTAGATTCACCCAGTGTTTGAAATAGGGCAGTCAATGTGGGGGAGGGGGGTGGGGGGATGTAACTGAAGAGAGTCAGCGTCATTGGGTCTCGTGTTGCTTAACAATACAGGCTGATAATAATTGATGTTTTGCGTATCACGAGGAAAGTAACACTAGGTGATAACCCTCTGTAATAGTTGTAAAAAGCAAGTGTATTACAAAATGGAAATCTGTGCACTTCCGACGTACATTCTCACACGTATAAAGAATATTTATCTAAACCAAAAGATTGCATGTGCAAGGACATGATCATGGGAATTATGGAATTTCAGCTTTGTTAAACTTACTGTAAAACATCCTGGTTGCAAAATGCATAATGACGCAGCATAGACCTGTCAGAATCAAGATAACACAAATACTTGTATGTTAACGGTAGGGCACCAGAATCCTGTAGTATCAATAATAGGCATGATTTTGGTCTCAGAGATCTGTATGACCATGTCCTCCTCATTCCTGATCTTAAAAAAAAACACTATAATGACTTTATTGATGTATATGATTAAACAGTTGTAACACGTTTCATGCGAATTAAAACTTGAAAGCTTTAGCGTGTAGAAAATTTACAAACGTAAATATTTATATATATATATATATATATATATATATATATATATATATATATATATATATATATATATATATATATATATATATATATATATATATATATATATTCAACAAGACTCCGCCTTGGGTTCCTTTGGGCAGCACACTGTTCTTGGGTCCCATGTTGATTTAGGAGAGTCGAATCCCTCCAGATCCCCCCACTCTCCGATTTCGAACCCAGGACATACCCACTTCATACCAAATGCACTCTTCCCTGACATCCACCGTATGTAGTACACTCGTTCATCTTATGTTAAACACCCTCACACCCAACATTAGCTACAGAATGGAGTGCGTCTTAGGTGTGGCGTCCTAATATTAAGGTCGTTAGTGATCGTGCGACAGATTATATGTCCTTTAATATTAACTCTTGAAGTGAACTGGTTTGAACAGAGTAGCATTATGTGTTTACGTTTTTATGTGGAAGCGTTTACTGTGTCAGGCTTCAGAGCACTGGTACTGAGGTGTCGTAGTGAAGTTTTCGAAACCTTGGGAAGGTAAGGTGTCTCGCTTTGGCTTTGTTGGCGTTACTTTCCTGCACTATTTCTCGAGTCATAACATTTAGAATGTGGAATTTTGTATGCAGGCCTGCAGCCACCGAGAGCCGGACTTAAGCAGAGGAGCAATACGAGAGCTTGGTTTCAGAACGAGTCGTAGGGGTAGAAAGACCTTCGAAAATATAGTAAGGTATACGTATAGTTAAATGTTTTTACCCATGTTTATGTACGAGAGATAGATATACACAGGTCGGATGAGACATATGGTTGATAATAGTGTTTTGAACTGTAGAGATCTTAATCTCTGACAGAGTCGTTTCTGAAGCACTGCGTTTAAAGGTTAGATAATGAGATCGAACACTTGGTAAATATTCATGTTGATTCCTTGAGAATGGTGACCCTCCATAAGACAATTGTTGAAACTTTTTTGGTTTAAACCTCCAGTCTGCCATGTGTTCACAATAGCACACATAAATCCCACGGTCCAAGGATGTGGAATAGACTTTGCCTGAAGTTGAAGGTGCTGGACGGGAAGATTTATATTAGCTATTGTGAGCATGTGGCAGGCAGGAGGACTTACAGACAAGATCTGGCAACTCATATGGGAAGTCACCGTCCTCAGGGAACCAGAAGGAATAATTTGCTTCGGGCTTCTCTCTTCATGACCACAGGAGACAAAGAAAAACCCTGGAACACTTTTCTTGTGGAGGGGGTGACCGCATAATGTTATCCTTGATACTTGTATGTGGTGTTTACTGCCATTTCTGTGCGAATAACTTCGGTGTCGTACATAAAAACCGTGTCCTTGTGGGGAAGGATGGACATGGATAAGACCTTGTTTGTATTTTAGTGTGTGTGTGTGAAGGCAAGCGGATGTGGTGGGTTTCTTGGTACCGCACTGTCAGTAAACTTGAGTGACCACCCTGATCCCTTGGTGTGTCTCACTGGCCTATAAGTAAGGCCCGTCTTATCCACGGAAGTTGAATGTCCCAGAAAGCAACATGGATGACGTAGAACTAAGAGAAATCGGCCGAGTTGTAATAAAGTTAATGGAAGCGAGGCTGCTCACTTGAGCTGAAGACTTACTGATGACGGCTAAGCAGTATGTTCTATTAAAGCTGCCAGCTGTTGTAACCTACTGAGCACATGTTCACCCTCCATACTTTACTGGATATGAAAGCTTTGTCACCATGTTAATTGCAGTTCATGTTGAATATTTCCGCTTGTGAATTAATTTACGTATTTTGAGGGTATGAATATGGTTGTCGGCATCTGACAGCAGTAGTTGGTAATATTATTACCTGTTGGTCGTATCTCACATGCTACTAACGGTATCATCGGACTGGAGACTTAGATTGGCTTCGTTGTCATTGTTATTGTCTGGTTCGCTGTAATGTAGGATGATGTGTTCCCAGCTGACGACACACTAGACCTTCAGATGGCATGGTTGTTAAGCTCAGAAATTCCCGTAGTAAGTCATTGGAATATGAATATATATATATATATATATATATATATATATATATATATATATATATATATATATATATATATTATTTGTTTTTTTTTTCATAAAGTAGACATAGAGCAGGATCTGTTCTACTGTGTTCTACGTAGATTTTTAGAGACAAGAATACGCAAAGGGGCATAATTAGCATGGAAACCATTCCCCTTGGGTAGTACCCTTATACGCTAAACCAGTTTACATCACTATAATGCTTGGTTTGCCCTGAGACAGTGTATGATGTAGGAAGTCGCGCCGGTCTCTTCTCAGTAATTCCTTTATTTTGTGTGAACATTTGCGGGTGTACTGCTCACCTTTCGTATTGTCCAGACTGCGTCATACACGGTGTAATGTTCACGGAAAAGACGGATGAAGGAAGATCTCATAGTACTTATCAAAGCCATCCGCTGGAGGTCAGTAATGGGATCCTGAAATCCATTATAATCTGTGTATTGAAACAGGATAAGTATAGCAGAAGGTTATTATTCCGGACGGAAGCCTGAGAGTGCATAGACTATCCGTGTAGGGTGGCCGAGTGGCTTCTGGATTGGCATCCTCCCACAGGAAGTGGTGGGCGTTTCCTCCCGCCACCGACCACACCTGGCAACGCGGTTACGGGAAATACTTGCTCAGGCCTGTGGCCCCAATGACCTTGCTGCGGAGCGCTGCGCTGGGACCTTGCCTGACAACAAATTCGACACGGGTATCGTCTCTAGACGGACACGGTGTTGGGCTTTCCCTCGTTCCCGGGGAGAAGTCTTGTATCCCCTGAACAGTGGTGTTGAAACCGTCTCTTGGTTTAAGCTCGGGGTGTGGGTTCCTTCCCTTGGTGTAGGCCACAGTAGGAGGATGTTTCCTCATCGCTCGTCATGGCTTTGGGACTTTCCCCCAGATGCAGGGCACGGCATTGGAAGCCGCCCGTGATGCAGGCCATGGGAACGAAGCCTTCCCTTGATTCAGGACACAGCGTTGCTAACTTCTCATGATGGAGGGCATTGGGCTTCGAGCCCTTCCTTGCTATTGTGCAAGGCGTGAGGACGAAGAACAATCCTTCCTTTAAGGCACTTGTGTATGAACATTGTCCAGGTGTAGAGCGCTGGGTGCAAGCCTGTCTGTCATGTAGAGATAAGATGGTGTGAACATGGTACATGTAAAGTCACACGTGCCTTACGATGTAATGGGAAGCCCTGCCACTGTTGTAGCTCAGTGTGGGACATAGCTTAACTCATTCAAGTTTTTGAAGGCCGTTTCCTGGCCGCAGGCTTTCCCCTATCCGTAAGTGCGCAAAGCATGAAATCATTCACTTAGTGAACACTTAGTGAAGTGGATTCCTAGCGTGGGAGACTTTCCTAAGGCGTACACCCAGGAGCACGGCCACACGAACTTCCCCTGGTATACAGAACCTGGTATACGGAACAGGCCGCAGGACCTTCCCCTAGTGTACGCCACTCCAAGAGGTCCTCTTAATTCCCTTATTTGGAGAGGATACCATCCTTTAAAAGTAGGAAAAAGTGAAGAAATGTGTTTGGTGATTGCATAAGAGTATGATAATGAAGCGGCGCATGTATTGTGGTCGAAGTGACTCAGATGAAAATTCTTTGGTTGGATGGAGGGGATTTGTGTGTGTGTGTGTGTGTGTGTGAGAGAGAGAGAGAGAGAGAGAGAGAGAGAGAGAGAGAGAGAGAGAGAGAGAGAGAAGCAGGAAGCTGGCCTTGGCCACACACAAGTACTAACATGGAATGACCAGCACAATGGCCTTAACAAGCTCAACACAGCTGCATCAATTTATTTGGTTATGAAGGAAGTTCACCAGGAAGACATATCCATGAGATATATGTAACGACTGTATCCCCAGTTACTGAGGGAGAAAAAATTCAACCATGAATAGTCCCGTGTGGAACCACAGTGCAAGAAAAAAAAAAAAAAAGACGAAGAGTTTTATGTTATGAAACACCAACTCTGTAAAGGTCTTGTCTGACCCCCCGCCCCACTTCCTGTATTGCCTCTTCACCCTTCTTCAGCCTTTACCCCTCCCTCCTCGGTGCCCGGTCTCCTGTCTATCACCCCCCTCCCCCAGCCTTCCTTCCCACCATTTTCCTTCTGGCCTTCTGATGATCGGGCCGGCCCTTGGTGAGGAACATGACCACCGCCCCTTCCCCCCAAGTCGAGCGGCATCGGCGGCATGGTGACTAGGATGACCGCGCCGCATACCCTTCTTCAGTGTTATTCTCTTAGAAACATCTGTGTGTTATTCATCACTCGTCGTACTGATATCTTCCACTGTCGCAAACAACTTTCGTAGGGTCCTGCTGATCTGTTACGGTTTGAATGTCTTCATATTGCTAAACTACCCAGAGAGTTCAGTCTTATTTTGCCCCTCTAGATCCTTGCTCCTTAGATAATCAACGCATCGTGCGCTGTGTGGATCAGTAGATAATCAACGCATCGTGCGCTAACTGTGTGGATCAGTAGGTAATCAACGCATCGTGCGCTAAGTGTTTGGATCAGTAGATAATCAACGCATCTTGCGCTAAATGTGTGGATCAGTAGATAACCAACGCGTCTTGCGCTAAATGTGTGGATCAGTAGATAACCAACACGTCTTGCGCTAACTGTGTGGATCAGTAGACAATCAACGCATCGTGCGCTAAATGTGTGGATCAGTAGCTGCGCTTATTTCGTCGAGTGCCACATTGTCTGCAGCCATCAGAAGCACAATGGACTGTGGAGGAATATGAAAAGGACTTGAACAGTTACTTAAAAAATCAGCACCAGAAGAACCTATATGTGATTGCTACGTAGGCCTACGGAACCTACCGTCATTTGTAGTAGGCAGCTTAAAGAACAGGAAATTAGAGACTAGAGAGAGCCAAACCTTGGTCGACCAACGACCAAACACAAGCTGTTGAGGCAGAAGACTTCCGAAGTCAACTTCAGTACGACACAGTGGAAGCATTTGGGAGCCAGTTGTGCTTATGTGCAACTACCGCTAAGATCACCCATCTGTTACCGCTGAGGCAACGGCATTAGTGATGGGAGAGTGGTGATGACAGAGGCTGGAGAAGAATGGTGTATGGGGAAGGTGTCCTCTGAATGGTGGTGGGGAAGGAGGGGGCGATCTGCAGTGGTGGGGTCAGAGGGACGAAGGCGTGTTCGCGAGGACTGGTGTGTTGACAGCAGGACCGATGGTCTGATTTGATTTTTTTGGGCGGGAGAGCGGATTGTGCACTCTTACCCATCCTGTGGACTGTGGCGGAAAAGAGGATACGGCTTAGAGTGCATGAAAGGTCCAGGGACTGGTCGCAGCGATTGAATTACATTTTAGGTTACGTGATGAGAACAATGAGAACAAGGCAGCATATGTGGTTCTTGCAATATGTTATGATGGTAGATGGAGGCAGGCGCTTGTTTTGATTTCACTTCGTCTCTCTAAAAGAATTTGCTCATTTCTTTTCCGGGTATTTGCTTTAAGGGAACTCTGCTGCAGGTACACCCAGGTGATGTTCAACTTCATCCTTCAAGGCAGAAGTTTTTTCTAGTCCACCGCGTTCATGCGTCATATGCATTCTCTATCATGCTTCATACTCAAGCATATTACAGTAATAGTGGAGCTGGTATGGAGACGTTACTGATGAAAGAGAATCGTTTACAAGTAGATTAACCGCCCTGGACCTCCTAACAAATCCTAGGGTAGCGAATAGTTCCGTATGGAGTGTTGGATGTCCAATTATTGACCCAGAATCCCAGATCGTCGTAAAAACCGTGAGTACGGGTTAGAACGAGAGCAATGTCAGCTGCTCCAATGGTTGGCTGCAGGTGTGCGCATCTGTGTATATATAATTTGCTGGGGGATTATGTAAAGAGGTGAGGGTGTCAGTGTGGTAACGGACGTCATGACTGACTTTTAATGTTAACTCTGGCTGTGATCTGAGCTAGGACTTTTGAGAGGAGGGGGGGAAATAGTAACATCCTCGAAGAGGATCATTTTCAGTAGGGCAACATAAGTGCGACTGCTGTCGTTCATGGTAGAGTTCGAGAGTAACATTCGTTGTAAGCCCAGAAGCACTTGTGGGACCCGTCTGGATGGATGTATCCCTCTTAAGTAGGCCTGGAAGGCCTTTATACAGACTGGGATGTGTTTTCTTGATTATCCGAATCCCTGTGCAAGATGAGTGCTATCATTTCATCTGTCTCCGAGGCTAGGGAGACTCAAGTTATCTTGTAATGTTCTTGATCTTTGAATGACTCATAGCTTCATTTTGTATTTCCTCATGCCCTCCAGACCTTCTGCCTTGCGTTAGACCAAGCAGAGGCGTCGCATAATCAGTCAGAGAACGGATCCAAGTGATGTACGTCGTGCTATGTGTTCAGATGGGCTCTACATAGTAGATTGGGGCCAGGTGCTGCTCTGAGTGCTTCAAGCACCTGTTTGCGCTTGTGGTTTGAGCCGAGTTAGAACAGCTGCAGGTGTTGGTGCTTCTAATCCAAGATACCGTTACCTCTTTACATAATCAGTGTGGGGAAGGGGACCTGCGGTTGGAGGGTCAGAGGGAGGGAGTAGGGTGGGGAGGGTGTTAGGGCTGGTTAGCTTGGCAGCGAGACAACGTGAAGACTGGCTGGCTGCGGTCGGCACTTACTGTGCTGGCCAGACAGACAGATGGCTTACATACCGCACGCTTTGTCATGATCTGAAGCTGGACGGTGTGTTCCTTTTAGTTTAGCTTTTGCCCATTGTGGGCGCGCGAATTTATTGTGTCGGCCATTCTCATCCTGCAAGCGGTAGCGTAAAAGGATTGCAGGGGTCACAAAGGGTCTTTGTTGGACGCCATTGGCCAGATACCGCACAGCTAGCTTCCTGTTTTTCAGTGAGACGTTCTGTCCGATGGTGTCCGCATTTGCATACGAAATGACTCCCATGTTGGAGCGGCAGGCTTGGTCGTGTGCGCTGAGTAAATTCTTCGTAAAAGCAGAGATGCTCTTGGCAGGTGCTTGAGACATTGGTGTATGAATGTGCGGGGCGAACGAACTTCTCCAAGGTAGTTTAGTGGCGGAAGTTGACAGCACGCACCCATCGCTGGAATTGTATAACCCGGTTGAAATGGTTATGTCCCAGCAGTACCAGACCAGCCCGCCGGGCTCACGCAATGGCTATCTATCCCAGTGTGCAGGCTGCAGCATCAAACAATCTCATTAACTCCCTTATTCATCCGTTGCGTTCAGGTGGATGTGGAAGTTTGGGGCGGGAATCCATTGCAGCCTCGCCCTTTTTTTTTGTGTGTGTTTAACACCAGTTTTTATGGTGTGAATGTGGGAAGATCAGCAGCTCTTAATTGCTGTAGATAGTGATTCAACTTTACGTGAGGTCGACTATGGAAAAAAAAAAAAAGAAAAGCCATCACGTAAGCTTTCATTATAACCTTTGGATAGGGGAAAAAAATATAAACAATTTATCTCTTCGTCTTGGTGAAGGCGCATGGACCAGCATATGATGGATGATTTACATGAATAAATTGCCCTTATGTGACCTTACCCGCCGAGTGTGGGAGTTCAGAAATACCATCAGTCACTCCTGAAAAAAAAATCAAAAGAGGATGAAATGGCCAGGAACCGATGCCATGCATACATCCGAAGACCCGTTTATAAATTCCTGGGATGTGCGCTCGATGTGTGCGTGTGAGACGAGAGACACGTACATCTTCCTGGTCACGAGTTAACAACATTTTGTCGAGTCATAAATAGCTACCAGGCGCTTGAACCCAGTCCCAGCTGAGACGAGAGAGAGAGGCCCGCAGAGTGGTCGGTCTCCGTCGGTATTGCTTGGCATTGTTGAGGGTGTTGCGTCGCCCCGCCGCCAACAGGTTGGTCTTACGGCGGCAGAGTTGCCTAGTGGGGGGCCGGCGGGCTGTTGAGGGAAAGCTTTTGGTGGTCCGTGCGTGTGTGTGTGTGTGTGTGTCTGGTCTGCAGTCCCGGCTGATCAAGCATTGGTTCTTGGGGGAATGGTCATTTTCCCCTCGTCATTCAGACCACTTTCGTTTGGTTCTCCAGGGGTGAAGGGAGTTGTGGGAGGAGGTGGTGGTGGGGTTAGGCAGTAGCGGCCGCGCCAGGTACTTGGCGTATGAAGCTACACACACACACACACACCCACACACACACCAGACGAGTTTCCCAACGTGTGAGCAGACGACAGTCAGGGCGTGCACCATATCTTCCCTCGCTGCTCTATCAAGTCGTCTTGCGAGAATGCCGAGCCACTGTATATCGTGTCAGTTATAGAAAAAATAATAATCCCCAAAAATAAATGTTCGCACCCTGTCACATTTACAAGAGAAACGGCCTTTTCTCTTTGT
Source organism: Panulirus ornatus (assembly GCF_036320965.1). Lineage (NCBI taxonomy): Eukaryota > Metazoa > Arthropoda > Malacostraca > Decapoda > Palinuridae > Panulirus > Panulirus ornatus. The sequence continues at coordinate 10,245,678 of NC_092237.1, forward strand.
GTCATCCCAGGGAAAACATTTTTTGGTGTTTATATGAAATGTGTTTTTATGAGGGAAGCGTGGACGAGGGAGGGCGCAGTATTTAATGAAATCCCCAGTGAAGTAGGAAACATGGAAAATTATCGGAATGATGAATGATAATCTCAAGCATTGAGTCGAGTCGCCAGTAATAATAATGTAGTCATACGAGGTAGCTTTTTTTTCATTATTGTACGTGATACATCGAGGGTCATTTTACGTCTGTCTTTATGTCCACTGAAGGATGGGGCAGTTAAGGCTTGGATTGGGTGGGGGTTAGGCATGGTCTCAGGCCCAGCTGTGATGGTAGAAACCAAAAGTCTCAGACTCAGCCGTGGTGGTAGAAACCATCGTAAGGTATACACTCATGGTAAGGGGACATTTAGGACCCAACTCGAAATCATCGTGAGGTATAAGCCAGGTAAGGGTGACATCTCGTATCGAACTGCGTTGGTAGAAGACCTCCGACAGACACCTTGTTCAAAGTCAGGCCCCAAACCAAGCTGTTCGGGTTGGGGTTGGGTGGGATGGTAGGTGACCGGTAGTAGCTTCTTGAGGTATACGTAAGGTAAGCAGAGGAGCAAGACCGAGGTAGCTTGTTCTCAAGACTGCGGTGTGGGGGGATGTAGAAGAGCCTCATCAGCCGTCTTTGAGGTATAAGTCAAAAGGCCACAAGGCGTCCGTCACCTTTTGATCGCTATTTGATCAGTTACACTCTTCATATTCAGGAAGGAGACTGTATCTGTTAGAAAATGGATGATTGTCTTACTGAGGAAGTAGGTCTACACTATGATACTCACATTTTCCTCTTGCGGCATACTTTTTTTTCTTTTTTTGTGCGCGCGCGTTTATATTATTGGGGGTACAGTCTCGTCAGAAACTTCTCCGTCCAAAGGAGTCCACATTTCCCTACTACGAGTAGCGCAGCCTTGGGGCTGCAGGAGCCTCTGGAAAGAGGTCCAAGGGTAATTATGAATACATGCGTATATTCGTTGGTGTTTTCGCACCCTGACGTCATGTTACATCGCGAGTTGAATGTCCCCCACATCAAGAGGCTCTACCATCTCCAGTCGACGAAGAGGTGTACTACAGTGTCGGTGAGGAACGTTATGCTGTAGACATGGCGCATCACTTCCCCAGCTCTCAATTGCAGCGCAGTCTTGAAGTTGCAGGAACTCGAAATACTGGTTTATATATATATATATATATATATATATATATATATATATATATATATATATATATATATATATATATAGCGAGAAAATAAGGTGGAATAAGGTGAAGAAATTATGTTTCTGGTTGTGGATATATGATCACTCCTAATGAGCCTGTGTCATGTCGGCCAGGTGTGAGCAGTGATTTACGTGGGCAGGTGTGAGATGGTGTAGATTAGTGGCTGGGTACCTGGCGGTGAGTTACCGTGGGTAGGTAATGTTTTTGCCCTCCAGGGTTGGATCCGCGGTCGTGGGGGGGACAATTCAGATGTAGCTAATGTGGCAGTAAATAGCAGGGAGCAGAAGCAGGCATAGCCTGACTCGTACGTACGTCCACATGAACGAAAAGGATTTTACCTCATGGGTGGATGGTATCGTGTGGTTTTTGAAAGGTGAACGTTCGCCTTTTGTGCGACACACACACACACACACACACACACACACACGGGTTACACAAATGTTTGAACGGCGACGTGGTGGTGGGAGACGAGTCCAGTGTATGGGACGAATGTTATAAGTGACGTGGGCGGCACGCACCGCGAGGAGGAGGGAGACGGCTGATCAGCCATTCAGTTACCACCACCGTCACCAGCTGCTCTTTTCTTTCCTCTGCCTCACCTGCTTATCATGTTACCAGTAATCTCGCTTTGTAATCTTGGGTGGCTTGTGTGAAGCTGGGTACCACGGTCATGCGTCAGCCGTGGAAGCCACGTGTGTGTGTGTGTGTGTGTGTGTGTGTGTGTGTGTGTGCGTAGTTTGTATTCTGGTGTTGGGCTTGGCAGGCCCTGGGGTGACGCCGTTACCCCCCGTGCTGACCTTGCCTTGGTTGTAGGGTTCTTCTCTCGCCTTGCTCCTCTGGCTTCTTTAAGCTTCACAGTTCATCTTGTTCTGATGGTGTCCAGAGGTCCTCTACCCACGACCAGGTTATATATCAAGCTTTCGCCAGTGTTCTTTTTGGAGGGGGTGAAAAAAAAACGAACTTGTGATCACTCTTTGTATGTTAACGTGTATAGTTTTTTTTTTCTCTCTTTTTTCTTACGCTCGTGTTGTCCCGTCTCACTGAATTGTGTGCATGTACCGTGATCTTTACCTCACATGCAACCCAGCCTAAAGCAGTTACCAGTTTATCGTCCAAGGAGGACATAAACAACTGGGATTGGCTGTGGGCCATTGGCAGCACCCACGATTCGAACTCATGCGGGTCTCTACTGACTCATGTTCGATATATATATATATATATATATATATATATATATATATATATATATATATATATATAGAGAGAGAGAGAGAGAGAGAGAGAGAGAGAGAGAGAGAGAGCAAGTGGCAGTCTACTTTGCCATTTGAGTAAGATATGATGTTCGATTAAGCTATGTGGCATTTACTTGGAAACCCGTTCCACTACCGTAATGCCTTTATCAATCCATGTTCTCACTGATGTCTCCTTCAGGGCTTGGTGTGAGGAAGATTCGCTGCATCTGTCTTACCAAGATGTGTAGTCGCTCCCTGCGTCTAGCTTACCAAGATGTGTAGTAGCCCCCTGCGTCTAGCTTACCAAGATGTGTAGTAGCCCCCTGCGTCTAGCTTACCAAGATGTGTAGTAGCCCCCTGCGTCTAGCCTACCGAAATGTGTAGTGGCTCCCTGCGTCTAGGTAGGCCAGGAGTCTGTCTTGGACGTGTCATCATTCCATACTGGGGGAGAAAAAGGTCCCAGGGTGTAACAGGTGCCAGAAGATTGGATCTGAAGTGTGTTGATACCCGAGAAGGACAGATATCAGAGTAAGTGGGAAAGACAGGTAACAGGAGTTCATTGTAAGGGCAGATAACAAGAGCACATGGGAAGGACAGATGATAGAATGAATGGGAAAGACAATTAGCAACATTGCATGGGTAGGCCAGATACAGATAAAAAGAGTACATAAAAGGACAGATAAAGATACAGATAAGAGCACATAACAGAACAGATAAAGATACAGGTAACAAGAGCACATAACAGGACAGATACAGATAACAAGAGCACATAGGAGGAGCAGGGAACATAGCTGGGTTAGAGCACCTTGCGGTACGGGGAGAGTATAGACTATTTTGGACACCTGTAAGGAAAATGGTAACGGAGAGGAAGCTGATATAATGACGGTAGGTAGATTAATGTCGGGCGGAGGCTTAGATACTAAAGGGAAAGCTTGAAATACGGGTATGTTACATTGCCATTCTCGTGGAGGCTCACTTGCTGATTGATATGATGAAGATACTTGTCTCACTGTGTTTTCAGTGGGTTGATAGTCCTTTTTTTTTTTGACAGTATCTGATGGTAGTTTATATTGCCAGTGTTGTAATGTAAAGTTGCGGCGGAAAAGAACGATAAAGGCTCAAGTTTGTGCAACATCTACCGCTCATTGGTACCAGTATGTCTGGTAATTGTAAGTCTACGTGACGAAATTGTCGTCAGGATGTGTGTGTGTGTGTGTGTGTGTGTGTGTGTGTGTGTGTGTGTGTGTGTGTCCATCGGAGGTATATTTATTAGTACTATGAAAACTTTAATGAGCTGTCCTCTGAGTCTGCCTGGTTTTTTTTTTTTTGGAGAGAGAGAGAGAGAGAGAGAGAGAGAGAGAGAGAGAGTAATCTCTCTTTTCCTCAGGTGTAATTTGTGAAGGAATGAATTAGTTTTGTCGCTCAGTCTTGTATTTTGTTGTAGCTTCTCTTCTTTCTCGGTGACCCTGCTTGGCGACCAGAACTGAATAGCGCCCTCCAGATGAGGTCTGACTAGGTCGTACTTCGGGTACGGGTTACTGTCTCCCTCGTTCGCCTTCTTAACTGCAGCCAAGTATTGCTTTTCGCCTTTTCGATCATTACTGGCACGGATTATTACACCCAAGGTCTATTATTATTATTTTTTTTTTTTTGTTCAAGTATTGGCTGCCTGAGCATTTGGCATTTGTGTTTAAAAAAGTCCCATGGCCATTGCATGACTTCTAGGATATACCTCTCATTTCCCTGAATCTACTCATGACTTCCTCAATATGTCCATGACTTCCTGAGTAGACCCAAGACTTCCTGTATATTCCCATTGCTTACAGAATAGACCCATGACTTCTTGGGTGTACCCATGACTTCCTGAGTGTGCCCATGACTTCCTGAATATACCTATCACTTCCTGGATATACCTATCACTTCCTGGATATACCTATCACTTCCTGGATATTCCTATGACTTCCTAGATATACCTATCACTCTCTGAATATGCTCTTCACTCCCTAAATAAACCCGTCTTTCGCTGATTATGTCCATCACGCCTTGAGCATACCCATAACTCCCTAAATATACCCATATCTCCCTGAATATACCCATATCTCCCTTAGATAACCATTACTCCTTGATTATACCCGATGCTCACTGACTATGTCCATCACTGCCTGATGATACCCATCGCTTGGTAAACGCGTAACTCCCTAACGGTACCCATTATTTCCTGAATATACCCATCACTCCATGAGTATGCCCGTCATTCTGGACATACCCATCTTTCTAAATATACTCACCCCATTCTTGCCTGAACGTAGCCACCGCTTCCCTGGACGCTTTATTGTTGTCTAAACTTGTTCTGACTTATGCTAGTTTTTATCACCCGAGTCTTTGCCTTTATCCCCCATCATGTTTGGGGAGGAGTGGGTAGGTGGGGGGGAACAGAGCGGGATGAATGTTTTTCCCAAATTAATAATGATGGATTTGCACTGTTGCGAATGTTTGTAAATCTCAACAACGTGTTTTTTGCCTAACGGGTTTCTTCCTACCACCGGCGTCGGTATGTCTTGTATCTCCGCTGCTCTGTGTATGGATGGCGTGGTCTTCTGGGGTTGTCTGGTCCCGCAGCTCTGCCTTTTAGCGTTGGCTCGCCCGGTTGTTTCGATGCTGCTAAGGTTACGGTGTTATCTCTGTTGTGCAACTCGGCTGGTGTGTGGTGGCCAACCCCCTCCCGCCCTTTGGTTAGGAGGCGTCGCGTCGCGTCTTGCCAGGAGCCTGATGCACATACAGTTACGCCGAACACTTCCCTGTTGTTAGGCAAGCTGGGTATTGAGATTTAATTATCTGTAAGGTTGTCTTCGGACCCCCAAAGGGCCGGTCCATTGTATAACGTGCCCTCGTTTACATTGTCCTTGTAGTCGTATTGCTTTCAAGAACAGGAAATTATTATTATTATTATTATTATTATTATTATTATTATTATTATTATTATTTATAGTATGATTGTTTTTATTTATTATTATGGTGATGTATTTATTTTGTGTTTTCCTTGCGTTATGGTGGGGAGGGAGAGGAAGGGAGAGGCTGAGGCAGGGAGAGATGTGACTGATGCTTTGGGGTGGTTCAGGGTGGGGAAGGTAAGGATGAAAGGGAGGTTAATGGTTCCCGGGGAAGGGAGGATAATAACAGGTCGTGAGGGTTGTGCTGCTGGCCATAGGACTTGCGGAAGACGGTGGTAATACAGGTGTGAGTGATGAGGGCGGGATGAAGCGAGGCCCCGCAAGGACTGCCACAAACGCTAAACACACACACACACACACACACACACACACACACACACACACACACACACACACACACACATGCGAGCTCCTCGCCTCTCCCTCTACTTTCTTCCAGGACGGCTGACGACGACGTGGTTTCTCCCTGTGCCTGTAGCAGGATGTAGGTCAGTGGGAGCCAACACACCCCACCGACACAGCCACTTTCCCTCAGGACACCTCACGCTCAGGCCACATTTTCCCTTGGGGATGGGGGACACACTCCCTCAGGACGCTTCACACTCGGGTCACACTCTCCCTCAGGACACCTCACACTCAGAGATCACTTTCTCTAAGGACACCACGCTCAGGTCGTACTTTTTCCCTCAGGGCACTTCACACTCAGGTCACACTTCACGCTTCACGCCACACTTTCCTTTAGGGTACTTCACACCCAGGCCACACATTCCGTCAGTACACGTTACACTGGGGGCAAACACTTCACTGTCTTAAGCCAAAACTGTCACCCAGTGTGTTGAATTGCTGCCACCTACCAGAGTCGACCAACACTTGCGACACGAGAGATCCGTTAACTTTCATTAAAGGAATCTGAGAGTAAACAGGATATACCAGCACTGTATTTGTGTTGAAATGTGTCGGAAAAATACTTCTTTGCTTGTTCTCCATACGGACACACATCCCGTCAGTGTCTTGAGTGGGCCTTGTTGCGTATTCTTTAATGGCATTTTGAGATGTATCCTTGTTGCTAGGCATATGGAGAAGTACGGTTCGCGAAGCCATTTCGTGGCCGGCCACTCCGCCCGGCGTGTCTCACGCACTGCTGTCCTCCCAGTTTTCGTCTTTCTCCCTGTCTGTTAGACTGTACCTGCTTCATGGTCTTTGATGGGGCCGGAGATGAAGCGAGTGTGGCAACTGGGGTATAGTTGGGCTCATGTGTAGAGCGCTTTCACCAGCCAGGGTACGGCTGCCTCCCTCCTTCCCTCCCTCCCTCCCTCCGTCCTGTGGCGCGGGCTCCCGCTGGTGGCTTAGCCTGAAGGCACGGCCCACACACCCACGCCCCACCATGATCCCTGTACCGTCTCCCTCACACACACACACACACACACACACACACACACACACACACACCACCGCCTCTCAAACCTTACCACCCTCCTCCAACCAACTGCATGACCTCGTATCGCCACAGCCAGAGGTTCTGAGAGGGCTCTATTGTAATTAAGTTGTTGTGGCTGGATGTGACACCGTAGAAGGGGGGTGGGACATGAAGGCGGTTTAGTGTTGCAGGTATAGGGGGCGTGGGCCGTCGTGTGTTGGTGGTCGTGGTGGTTTGTCGCTGCAGTGAGCTGTAAAGGTGGGGCTGGGGAGGGATGGTTTTTTTTTTTTTTTTTGCCAGGACTGACGGATGGGGCGGCTATGGGCGATGGAGAACGCCCAAGGCCAGCCAGAGACAGCATGACACATGACATTCTGGAAGACGCACGTTCGGGCCCAGTTTGGAGACCATCGAGATCCAGAGATAAATTTCTACAGGTACAAGAATGTAAAGCTGTCCATCCATCACGAGGCTTTTGGTCCCCCCACCCCACATACTTCAGACATACTACGTATAAAAAGAATTAGTTCTCTGACCATGTAACCTGTTCAGTGATCCAGTCACCGCAGCCTCCTGGTTCCTGGTGCAGCGCGCGTGTCCTCTTACGCCACCCCGTCCACAGGAGGGAGGGAGGGATGGGCAGGAGTGACCAGTGAAATTTGTCGCTGCTGCTTTTTTTTTTTTTTTTTTTGCGGTCGAGTAAAAAGTGAGATGGTTTACCTGTCGTTTGGGCCTGACATTCGTAGGTTGTCTTTGTCCCACTCTATGCATTGGACGTGATAACTGCTTGTCTAGTGAGCTTGAAGATTGACGTAGGTGTGCCAGAGGGATAATTGCATGGTTGAGGATACACACACACACACACACACACACACACACACACACATACATACATACATATATATATATATATATATATATATATATATATATATATATATATATATATATATATATATATATATGTGTGTATATATATATATATATATATATATATATATATATATATATATATATATATATATATATATATATATATATATGTGTGTATATATATATATATATATATATATATATATATATATATATATATATATATATATATATATATATATATATATACATAGTGACCATTATTGCATGGGTAAAGCACGACCCACTCTCAACCATTTCAGATGAAGGAAAGAAAAAAAAGAATAAAGAAGACAATGAAGTAAATCATCAGAGCATCTCAAGTGTTTGTAGACCTGACCTTTAAAGGTAAAAAGGGTTATATAGGAAGAGGGGAAGCTGAAGGACGGAGGTGATCATCTTTTTTTTTTATCCCCTTTGTCCAAAGAATACATAATATATACCACCCCTCCCTAATAAATGCCAGGCGCTGCCCCTAAGTCCACTTATATGGTCTGAAACGTAAGGTTAAAGTTGATGTTGATACATTGCATATCTTTGTTTCCCACCCACCCTCACACCTCCCGACACACACACACACACACACACACACACACACACACACACACACACACACACACACACCTTGGGTAGGTATGTAGTACCTGCGTGTGTGCACTCCAGTACTTCCGTCAGGGTAGCGGCTATAAAATGATTCGATATGTTAGCTGCATGCAGCCCGGGCACAGACTTGTCTTCGATTTCGTCATTATGATCGCAGTGTGTAATACCCATTTTTTTTTCCATGGAGTCTCCAGTCACGGACGAATTTCGACATCACCGTCGAGCCTTAACTGAAATATAAAAGAAGGCTAGATCGGGAGAAGGGAGAAAAGAGGCCAAGTATTTTACGAATTTTTTGAGGGAGGGGAAAAGAACTGTATTTTGAAAAGGGTCAGGTCATAGTTGCAACGAGAGAAAGATAATGGGGGGGGGGGGCGAGAGTCGAGAGTTACAAAGCCTCGAGATGGGGTGAAAGACACAGATATCAAAACGGCCCACCTTTGACTTGCCAACGGCCGTACAGTAATAATTACGTGAGGCAGTTGCGTGACGAGTATTAAGGGGTGTGACTAAAGCAGGGGCTAGTACTAGCAGCCAGATTTGTCGGGGCGAAAGCCACAGTAGTACCTACAGAAGACAAGAGAGTGAACCAGTTTTACGGCGGGAGGCAGATGGGTCACGTTGTGAGGCGAGTTGATAAGTCTGTGTGTTTTGGACTCGGCATCTAAACCGAACTCCCAGTTTGAATCCATATCAAGAGAAATATGGAAGTTATGAGGAGGTTTTAAGAGAGAAAGATAGGCAAAATTTGGTTTTAAGGCATTAAACGTAACCAGGTTCCATCGACCTCATTAAAATATCCAGTTCAATTCTGAACATGGAGAGGAAGTTGTGTCGAGACGAGATATACGTCGAGCTAGAGAGGATAGGAAGAGGCTGTCACCCATCAGTCGGCCACGAAGGAAGGTAGATGTTATCGAACAGATTAAGGGAGGAAAGCAAGAAGAGAGAAGACTATAGAAAAGAACCCGATGCCGTACGCTGTGAATATATCAAGGGTAACAACACAGGATTTCCCAAGATGTTTTAAGAGATGACGACCAGTCATTTTGTAAGATAGGAAAGGATATCAGCATTGGATCGCTCCTCACGGAAGCAACAGGACGTTAGATAGAGGGGTAAGAATGCTCCTTCCTCGTCTGTGGGTTGGGATGGACCTATGCGTGTTACCATAAAGAAGGATAAGTTTTGATTACGACCCAAACGGAATAGACGAGCAAGCACAGGCACAAATTCGGAAGCACACCGTTTCCATGCACGTGGCAGGATGCCGTAAGGTCCATGGTTAGCCTTGCTTGTGTCCAGATAGAGACACGCTCTTTTCGGACTACGAAAAGAGATTACAGGGAGGAGCACGGGATTAGTGAGAGAAACATCAGGGATTGTAGGGATGTTCGAGCCATCCTAGGCAAGAGTTGGAGGAGAAGAGCGAGCCAGTGATTTAGCCAGGTTATTGGCTGTAAGTACCGAGGGAATGGCAAAATGCGTCTACCGAAGGATCGGGAGTTGAAGTCGTCAGCGGCGTGTTGTGTGGTGGTTGCAGTGGGATATTTGGCGCAGGTGGTGGGGACAAGGTGTGAGGCACGGCCTGTAAGGACGTGGACTGCCGGCGGGAGGCATCGATCACAAGAGCCCGAGGGGGACGCGAGTAATTGAGAGAAGTCACTCTACGCCTCAGTAGCAGCATCACAAGTTAAGGCTTCGTGTGCTTCCCCCCTCTCGTGCTGCGTGGGGGGGGGGGAGAGAGAGAGTGTGTGTGTGTGGCGATGGCAGGTTGTGGGTGTGGGGCGAAGCACGGAGATGAGACGGGAAGTGACGAGGAACACAAGGGGTTGAGAGGTAATGATGGGTGCTGTCACCTCACCAGTTGGGGACGATAGTGAGGTAGGGAGGACGTGGGTCCGAGGGAAGGGAGGAACCCTTGTGGTTGTGTGATACGGGGTTAGGTGTTGTGTGGTGTGGGGGTTGTGTGAGGGTAGGAACCTGCTGTGCCTTCATGTAGAGGGAGAGGGGTGGCAGGAGGGCTGGTGTGCTGTGCCAATGTGGTTGGCACGGGAGCCACTGTGAGTACAGGTAGGTGTATACACTCTTGGCACTGTTGTCCACAGGTGTCCCGACCACTAACCCCGGTTTTATTAGTAATGATAATGGTAATGATAGTAATGATGATGGTGATGATGATGATTGATAATGATGATGATGATAACCGTAGTGTTTATAAACTTTATTTGGGAATGACACCCATAAATGAACTGTAGGGATAAGAATTTTGAAATCTGGTTTCCGTTTTGTTAACGGGAGCTTAGGGATACATGGCCGTGAGTGTAATTTACGTATCATATATCTATCTATCTATATAAATATATATATATATATATATATATATATATATATATATATATATATATATATATATATATATATATGTGTGTGTGTGTTGTGTGTTGTGTGTGTGTGTGTGCGTGTGTGTGTGTGGATTGAAGAGGTATCGAACTCTCCAAAAAGCGTAAGGAGTCTGGGTAGGAGTGCTCACTGTATTCCGTGCCCCTTGGGTAGCTGCACGGACAGGCTGTGGGGCAGGTTTTTGCGCTGCACAACTGGCAGAATTCGCTTCCTCATGATGGGTTCTCTTCTCCACCTGTTTTTCCCCCTAAGTTGCCTTGACACCGCGTGTGTCGAAATAGATCAGAGTATCATTTAATATCGATCGTGTTGGGCATACACACACACACACACACAGAACCCTTTTGTTTCCCTGGCGTGGCTTACGGAGCTAGATGCCCCTGCGCTTTTCGTAATGCACTAATGTAATACTGGGGTGGTGTGCGAGTCGGTGGTATTTTTGGCTGCTGCGGCACAAGAGGGTAGGTAGTATGGGAGGTGGGGCGCGCACACTGGGGCATGCTTGCGAAGTATCACCCCTGCAGAAAGCTTGAGGTGCTACGGGTAGGGAGAGACGTGTACGCATCAACCTCCGGAGGTGGAGAATGGTGAAGTGAACCAAAGACAGATATTAGAAGCCTTGTTCACCTCCTCCACTGGGGCTCCTCAAGATCTCGCCGGTTCATTTGCCTCCGAGAGTGGACCAGACCAGCCAGGTTGTGGAGGGATTACGGTGGGATTACAGCCGCCCCCCCCCCCCCTAAAAACAACCAGACTTACCATTCCGACAAGAATGCCGTTTGATCCCCCACCAGGATGTGGAGGTAGACGGAGCCCCCCAGGTGTGGGTAAGGTCGGTGTGTTTAGGTAATCCAGCTGGATTTTGCGGAACTCCCAGACGGGAGATGTAAAATTAGCAGTGATGACCTTCAAGGATGACCTTTCAAGGCAGTATTACTACACCCGAATATAAGGATGGCGAAATAGCCTAGTTGTGAGATCCCTTGCAACCCACATTTGACGCCAGTAAAAAAAACTAAGCCTCTGGACACTTAAGACACGGAAGATATAGAGATGGCAGATAGGAGACCTACATATCATCATTAGCTTTTGGAAGATCCTGCAAGACGTGGTTCCCAATCCGCATTCGAAGATAGGTCCGTACTGGCACGGCAGGCGTGGCAGACTGTAAAAAAAAAATACTCCCTTAGGAATATATAGGTACGTTAGATACAGCAAGAGAAAATAGACATTGTATTCATCCTGGACACAATATTTTATGAGAAATTCCATGGACTGTTGAGTGGAGAAATTCACGAATATCCTGGACTAGTGCGTTCTTAGATATACCAGACTGACAAGGATGTGTTGGTTACGTAAGTCGCCAGGCCTCGGTCCTCCAACCTTCTGACTGAGAAAAGGAACAACAGTACGTCAGGTTGGTCTTAAGGGGTATATAGGACCACTGGGACCATTGTGAGGTGTACGTGAGGTATGGGAAGGCTTCGGACACCATCGTGAGGTATACGTAAGGTAGTAAGATAAGCTTGGTAGAGTGACTGGTGACCAGCAAGTTGGATCTTTCGAGTTCTGTTGATTGTTGGAGGTTGAATGTTTTAAAGATTGTAGAGTCAGGAGTTGTGGTTGGAGGCCCAGGTCATGGAGACAGAATACTAAGTGTTGGAGAAGAGTTGATCTGTGTTGGAGATCGCGTCACGTAGTGTCAGACACTGAGGTCGTAGTGTTGTAGGCCGGGAGGTTTTTTTTTCGTGATCGTAGTGTTGGAGGTGAGAGGGAAGGTGGGGGGGGGGGGGGGGGTTCGTGGCCGGTGGTGTGTCACGTGACAGCGACGCCTCAGGGTGACATTTAAGCCAGGGCGTCACGGCTGGCATTTACCTGGCCGGCTCACGGTCGGCCGTGGCTGATGAGTCATCGCCTCTACAAGGTACATATCCCTCGCCCTCCTTGGTTCACCTCCACCTCCTCCTCCTCCACTCTTATCGTCCTCATCCTTCTTGCTCTCCTGCCTCAGAAATGTTGTTATCGTAGTCTCTCCTCTCTCCTCGCTGTACATAAGGCTTAACTCATTTTTTTTTTAAAGTTCCGTGGTAAGATCCTTGACCACGATGGTACGATTCTCGAGTGAGACTTGATCACGCTGGTACGATCCTCGAGTAAGACTTGATCACGCCGGTACGATCCTCGAGTAAGACTTGACCACGATGGTACGATCCTCGAGTAAGACTTGATCACGATGGTACGATCCTCGAGTAAGACTTGATCACGCCGGTACGATCCTCGAGTAAGACTTGACCACGATGGTACGATCCTCGAGTAAGACTTGATCACGATGGTACGATCCTCGAGTAAGACTTGACCACGATGGTACGGTTCTCGAGTAAGACTTGACCACGATGGTACGATCCTCGAGTAGGACTTGATCACGGCTGTACGATCCTCGAGTAAGACTTGATCACGATAGTACGATCCTCGAGTAAGACTTGACCACGATGGTACGGTTCTCGAGGAAGACTTGACCACGATGGTACGATCCTCGAGTAGGACTTGATCACGATGGTACGATCCTCGAGTAAGACTTGATCACGATGGTACGATCCTCGAGTAAGACTTGACCACGATGGTACGGTTCTCGAGTAAGACTTGACCACGATGGTACGATCCTCGAGTAGGACTTGACCACGATGGTACGGTTCTCGAGTAAGACTTGACCACGATGGTACGATCCTCGAGTAGGACTTGGTCACGCCGGTACGATCCTCGAGTAAGACTTGATCACGATGGTACGATCCTCGAGTAAGACTTGACCACGATGGTACGGTTCTCGAGGAAGACTTGACCACGATGGTACGATCCTCGAGTAGGACTTGATCACGATGGTACGATCCTCGAGTAAGATTTGATCACGATGGTACGATCCTCGAGTAAGACTTGACCACGATGGTACGGTTCTCGAGTAAGACTTGACCACGATGGTACGATCCTCGAGTAGGACTTGATCACGATGGTACGATCCTCGAGTAAGACTTGACCACGCCGGTACGATCCTCGAGTAAGACTTGGTCACGCCGGTACGATCCTAGAGTAAGACTTGACCACGATGGTACGATCCTCGAGTAAGACTTGATCACGCCGGTACGATCCTAGAGTAAGACGGTATGCCCTTTGGTCAAGGCAGTGCTATCCTTGAGCACGACGGCACTTTCAGCTCTCTAGAAAGCAAGAGGATTGCACCTCTGTGTACAGTACGTTGCCTCACGTATATCCTAACGTGTGTTCTTGGAGGCTGGCCTACCTCCAGAGCTTGTTCTTGGACTAGAGATTTCTTTAGTTACCCCTCTGATCAGTCTGGCTGTTTGTGGCCGCAGCCACTGGGCCAGCGTAGCCATTGCATAGCTTGGTTGGTTGACACACTTAGTGTATATCAGTCCATTGTACGAAGGTCTTCACCTGGTGGGCCATAATGCCTGTTTACCTTCTCGTTCTTAAGACTGACTAGTAATACACATGGGAGCGACCAGAGGCTAGGCCCTCCACATACATATCTGGAAAAGTCGTAGTTCCTGGTATGGAAATGTGTCTTATTTTTTCATGGGGTCAAAAGGCGAAACACGTTTTGTATACGTTTAAGATTTCGTTATTATACTAAGCAGACGAAAAATTGTTATCCATTAACACGACAGGCTTTGAAAGGTCTGTAGATTGTTACTAAGGAAATTTAAAGATGCTGAAAGTACGAAACAAAAAGGTATATACATGTGAGGCCCAAAATTGTTGAACACGTTACCTGCAGACATTATAAACACCGTTGATAGTTCAGTGGGGAAATTTGTTAAAGGGTTGTAACTGATACCCGCAAACTGTACTAGATTAGGCAGGATGTGGTGGTGGTTGCGGAGGCCCATGGGCCATGACCTCCAATAGCTTAAGTGGAGCAGTAACACGACAGACTTATAGGAGACCCAGATCTGGGGGCAGAAGACTTCCGAAATCATCATAAGGAATACGCAATGTAAGGTAAGGTTCCTCCAGACCCAGCAGTGGAGGTAGAAGACTTCCAAAACCATCTTAAGGTAAACGTAATGTAAGGTAAGGTTCCTCTATACCCAGCTGTAGAGATAGAAGACTTCGAAAACCATCATAAGGAATACGTAATGTGAGGTAAGGTTCCTCCAGACCCAGCTGTGAGGTAGAAGACTTCCTAAACCATCATAAGGCAAACGTAAGGTAAGATAGAATTTCAGATCCAGCAGTGGGTTAGAAGACTTACTACAAGTAAAAGTAAGATTGCTTGAAATGTTTTTGCATTCTTTAGGTTGCAGGAAGTTGTGCGAGATGTATGATTTTTTTTTTTCCTCCAAGGACCGAAGAATTGCAAGACTTGCATGCTTTCAGCGCATGATCAAAATGTGTAGACTACAATCAAACATAATAGTTTAGACCTGAAGGAGAAACCAAAAGGTTTACATAAACCTCCCAGCTGCCCGGAGGCCGTATGTGCTGTGGATAAGATTGTCGATTTGTTGTTGCGGGGTCTGGCCTCGTGTTCCCATGTGATTGGATAAGTGCCATCAGCTTATTGACCTTGTTGACTGAAGACGACCACACCGCTCCATCCACCAGCGCCCCACGCGTGGCTCCACCCCTCAGCGGATGACAGGCAGCCCCCCCCCCCCCCACACACACACACACACACACGACCCCCACCAAGCTACACTCCCCTACAAGGTCGCCACCTCATTGCTCATCCCGTCCTTTTGTGTTCGGGGGACCTTCTCTGTCTAGGGAGTTGAGTTCCTTGAAACAAGAGGTCGCGTTAAGGTGTAGTGAACAGCAGCGTGCATGTGTATGATCGTAGCTTGGTGGATGCAGCCCACATGACAATGGGTGATCCTGTATTCCATCCACCAGGACACTTGCTCCTGAATTTTACCGTCTGGCGTCATTCTTTATCGACGACGACGTGCCCCCCTTTCCTATCAGGTACGACTCGGCCCTTATCACTCACGACCTGACCCTTTCCTTATCATCTACGACTCGCATCGTTCTTATCACCTACGACCTGAAAAAACCTTTTTAAAAGGCAGGGTTTTTTTTTTTCCATTTCCTCCAGACTCATGTAACTTCTCTATCGCTCAAGTCCTTTATATATTTTTTTTTTTTTTTTTTTTTTTTTTTTTTTTATACTTTGTCGCTGTCTCCCGCGTTTGCGAGGTAGCGCAAGGAAACAGACGAAAGAAATGGCCCAACCCCCCCCATACACATGTACATACGTCCACACACGCAAATATACATACCTACACAGCTTTCCATGGTTTACCCCAGACGCTTCACATGCCTTGATTCAATCCACTGACAGCACGTCAACCCCTGTATACCACATCGCTCCAATTCACTCTATTCCTTGCCCTCCTTTCACCCTCCTGCATGTTCAGGCCCCGATCACACAAAATCTTTTTCACTCCATCTTTCCACCTCCAATTTGGTCTCCCTCTTCTCCTCGTTCCCTCCACCTCCGACACATATATCCTCTTGGTCAATCTTTCCTCACTCATTCTCTCCATGTGCCCAAACCATTTCAAAACACCCTCTTCTGCTCTCTCAACCACGCTCTTTTTATTTCCACACATCTCTCTTACCCTTACGTTACTTACTCGATCAAACCACCTCACACCACACATTGTCCTCAAACATCTCATTTCCAGCACATCCATCCTCCTGCACACAACTCTATCCATAGCCCACGCCTCGCAACCATACAACATTGTTGGAACCACTATTCCTTCAAACATACCCATTTTTGCTTTCCGAGATAATGTTCTCGACTTCCACACATTTTTCAAGGCTCCCAAAATTTTCGCCCCCTCCCCCACCCTATGATCCACTTCCGCTTCCATGGTTCCATCCGCTGACAGATCCACTCCCAGATATCTAAAACACTTCACTTCCTCCAGTTTTTCTCCATTCAAACTCACCTCCCAATTGACTTGACCCTCACCCCTACTGTACCTAATAACCTTGCTCTTATTCACATTTACTCTTAACTTTCTTCTTCCACACACTTTACCAAACTCAGTCACCAGCTTCTGCAGTTTCTCACATGAATCAGCCACCAGCGCTGTATCATCAGCGAACAACAACTGACTCACTTCCCAAGCTCTCTCATCCCCAACAGACTTCATACTTGCCCCTCTTTCCAGGACTCTTGCATTTACCTCCCTAACAACCCCATCCATAAACAAATTAAACAACCATGGAGACATCACACACCCCTGCCGCAAACCTACATTCACTGAGAACCAATCACTTTCCTCTCTTCCTACACGTACACATGCCTTACATCCTCGATAAAAACTTTTCACTGCTTCTAACAACTTGCCTCCCACACCATATATTCTTATATATATATATATATATATATATATATATATATATCATTAAATGAGAGTCTTTGGCTTCCATGAAAAAAAAAAAAAATCCTCCCCCCCAAAAGCAGTACTAGCTACGGGTGTACATAGCAACCTGACTGTACACTGTAGTGGTCAGAAGACTCAGGCACCCCGCAGGTCACCTGCCATCGCGTGTGGATGGGAGAGAGAGAGAGAGAGAGAGAGAGAGAGAGAGAGAGAGAGAGAGAGAGAGAGCCAGCCAGCCATGTGGTATTTTTCAAAAAGCGTGCTGAGCGATCATGTTTTCAGTGATTGTAAATTCCTTTTGGATTTCCCGAGCTATGTGACACTGAACACGTTAACTTGGCCCTCTTGGTGTATGTGGCACTGAATTCGTTAACTTGACCTTCCTTTGATATATGACGTTGAATTCATTAACTTTAAACTCATTAAGAGATGTGACATTGAACTCGTTAGCTTGCAGTTCCTGAAGTTTGTGACCCTGAACATGTTAACTTTGATCTTCCTGAAGTGTATATGGCATTGAACACCGTGACTTGACCTTCAGTAGGTTAAGGATCAGACGCGGGGCATGCTACTGGATGCTGCTCCCAGTAGTTTTAATGTTGAGATCATCCATAGGAGGATTGACCGTTAGGTTTGACTGGAGGCCAACCCCCTCGTCATCTTAATTGAAACATAATGCTACAGAACACCACACTTCCATGTAGCTTCAAGGGTATCATCACTTGTACCGTGGAATATATTTTCTAAAGACGTTTCCTTGGTGTATTCCCCACGCCTTCCATTATTGTTTTAAGTAGTCTGTGGGTCTTCTCCTGTGATGCGTCGCTCCCCGTCCTGAGCGTCTGTAGGTTGAGCAGAGGTAGGGCCTCCTGACGTCTTATGCCATTGTCTGTAATGCCTCGGAAGGAATCTTCGCCCTTCTTATGATTCAAGATGCGCATTCTACCCACCCCAGTCTCGCCAGCTAAGAATAACCTTTGTATGCAGGTAAGGGGCGAGGTCATCCAGTATTCTCCTCCCGTAGGTTATTACGTGTTTGGCGCGTACATCCCAATGAGTATTTAGCCTGTCCTATCAGTTCAGATGGTTTACTGATATGATGCGGTTGGTAGACGGTAACCTTTTGGACCTGGTGGTGACGCACGGCATGGACCTCCTCCCCTTCTCAGCTAGAATTATATTCTAAGCAGACGTCACCTTAACAATGCGGGCCGGATTTCAGAGTTGGGAGTGTACACCAAGTTCTTTTTTTTTTTTTTCCCCAGCACGCGCATAAATTTAAAGCATCGAAAATGCTGGGAGCGAGTTAGGAAACACCGAAGCTGTACTTGATAAGAGCGCAGACAGGAGAGAGATTTATATATCGCCTTACGTTTGAACGTTTACATAACACCTTACGTTTGAACGTTCTCGAAGGCATGGTTCCCAGTGTACCCTTAGGAAACACTTCCTTATCGGCACGACAAGATTGGAAGATTGTCAGATATTTCCACTGGAATCGAGAGGTTGCAAAAGAACAAGTGAGAGGAATAAGGCATAAATATCCTGGCTCAGAAACTGTTTATTTGGGTTGTTTACTGCCATTGGAAAGCACTACATCTTAGGATACGTCCCCACAGACTGCTGGGTTGGGTCGTTGGCCGACCAAGCTGTTGGAAGCCGCAGCCCGCAGGCCCACCACGTAGTCACCAGAGCATAGCTGCTCCGATACAGTTTGTAAATACGTTACCGGGACCTTCTTAAATATCTGTACAGTGCATCCCTTAAGAGTTTTTGAAAGGTATACTTAAAGTAAAGGTAAGGTAAGCTGCTGGATGGAAAAAAAAAAAGCCCCTGAAACCAAAGTTAATGTGAGCTGTGGTGTAGAAGAGCCTCCGAGGCAACCTTAAGGTATGCTGAAGCTAAGATGAGGGAAGCTTTGGAGGGTAGAGGAGTCTGTGAAACCACAGTAAGGTACGCGAGAGTCAAAGTTACAAGGCTTGAGAATGCGACGTTTTGGAATATTTTCATGCGCTGACGTCACCTCGTAAGGCTCCCCAGTGGAGACACGAGAAAGTGTGTGCTGGGGCGATCGTTTTCGTCTTTCATTCACATCCGCCAAGGACCAAAATCACTGGGAACGCTCGAGATTATTCAGACGATTCCCTGATGCACAGACGCCACTGGTAACTATGCCATGACGTAGCCCAGGAAAGCTTGGAGAAAAAGCCAGGGACACAGCTTATATACTCGCCTTAGGTTTCATGTCATGTTGAACAGCTTATTGCGAGAATTGGGAGCATATACGTATTTATACAAAGGGTAAAAACAGTATCAAGATCCGGGCTGGAATTTTTTTAATATTGACTGTTGAGGGTCGGGTGGGGTAGGTGGAAGTGTGGGGGAAAAAAATGAATCCTGGACCAGCCCACCAGGACAGGTTCTTCTTGCCCAGTGTACCCGGCCTGGTGGTGCGGCATTCAGAACCGATGCATCACCTGGTTCCACACGCTGGGCTCCGGGTGAGCCTCGGAGACCAGTGAAAGCTGATGAGTTTTGCGTGGGACTACACCTGAGGTAGAAAGACGGGGCGACTTTAGATAAAGGGTATGTGTGGGTGTGTGTGGCGTTGGAATAATTGAGTTTGGTATAGGGATAGTTTCTGGGATACGTAGTGGACGAGCAGACTGGAAGGGTACCTTGGTGTGAGGACTCGTTTTAAAGGTGGCGACCGGAGATTAGGACTTTTCTTGAAGCAGGGGGAGGTGGACGCTGGTGGAGGGGGACGGCCTTGCAGGGTGGAGGCTGGCAGGCGGGCAGAAACCTGTTCTGTTATTTAAGGACGGCAGTTTTTATTTCATTTAATGCTGGGGGGGGGGGGGATTTCCCCGACGGTGCTGCAGACGTAGATAACGTTTTCCTGATGGAGACGGAGGAGCGCACCCCTCTGGTTTTGGAGGAGTCTCTGGCGGGAGGGCGGACTTCGTTGAACAGTCGTCCTCCCCCGGTTGTGTGACGGCGGCGGCGGCGGGGTTGTATCACCCGAGAAAGCCCAGGCCAGGTCAGGGGTACAGATTATACAGGTATGGTAATGCGAGCCAGCCTCGTTGTCCTGTTGATGCCGACGACATGCCCGCCTCCTTCACTCTCTGAGCGTCAGCGCCATTGCACTTGTAAGGATTTCGGTTCCGTGACCAGTGGGAATTTCGCGACGAGAGGATGGTGCGAGAAGCCAACTAGAACACTAAAGGGGAGGAGGGGGTGTGGATTGCAGGGAGCGGAGGGAAGACAGTGATTGGGAGGAGGAGGGGGGGTGTGGTGGTGGTGGCGGCAGCAAGTCAGCTGGTAGCCCCCAGGCACACTTCCTTTATATTCACACACTAACATGAGTTAGAACGGTCAAGTACTTAAGATGTCTGGTGGTGCAATAGAGAAAGGATTGTGTTGAAAGTATCAAATTATTGTAATGACTCGTTGCAACACACGCAGGGTCACTTTTTGTTTTTTTTTTCTCTCCCTCTCTTTCTTTCGGCGAGATTTGGTCGTCGTAGTTCGTGTGGAGACGCACGGGCGACGGGAACACTACTGGTTGATGGTGAGTGTATTGCGAGAGAGAGAGAGAGAGAGAGAGAGAGAGAGAGAGAGAGAGAGAGAGAGAGAGAGAGAGAGAGAGAGAGAGAGAAGGCCGGGAAACTAGGGCATGTTGTGGTCATAAGATGTTGTCGTGTATCACCCGGTTGTTTGGTTACGCTGGCGGAGTGAGGCGGGAACACCGGGCAGTGTGTCTCCGTGTTCTTGGTCTTGATTATCGCTCGCTCTTTGCCGGTGACGCAAAAGTCCGTGGTTGCCGAGCAGGGAAGTGGCTGGCCTGCTGGCTGTGGTGATGGTTGAGTGGATGGTTAATTTGGCTGTTGGTTGGCTGGTCCGGGAGTAGGGCATGGAGGCGGGTGTATAATTGTTGTTTCGTGATTACTGTTTGTTTCTTGCTGAGAAGGGAGTTTTATTCTCGTGTGGTCCCCTCTTCGTAGTTTTGTATATACACTGTGTGTGTGTGTATGTCATTATTTGTGATTTCTTATTTGTACTCTACGGGGAGAAAGTTTTATACTGATAGGGGACGCATCTCTTTAACATTTTCTGTCATCTTACAGCTTCCTAGATATGTGTAATCTGTCTGAGTCAACCAGAACTATAAAAGTGTTTTCTCACATCTTCCCTAGCAATATTCATGTTTAATTTCATGTTTTGTTCCTTCGGTTGTTCTATCTCTGCACTTCTCGAAGAGTTATTTACGTCATCATCATGTTTTGAAAATTTAGAATTGATTACCAGGTCACCACTCACCCTTCTGTCTTCCAAGGTGGGCAGAGTTAAGGTAGACAGCCTCACCTTGTAAGTCGGCTTCCTTAATCCTGGCGCCATCTCTTGTTGCTCCCCTCTGGAGCTTTTCTGTCAGCTCTTTGTACTTCTTTCAAGTGTGGTGACGGAACTTGAGAATCATATTCTAGTTTTGGCCTCGTGTAAGATGGCAACAACTTGCTAAATGTTTCCTTATCCAGGTGCTCGAATGCACCTCCAGTATTCCCTGCAGACATTTGGTCTCCTCAATTCTTCTGCCAAGGTGGGCCCTGGCGACAGGTTAAGTAGGACAGTGTCGACACTCCCAGGAAATCCTTTCCTCACGCACATCCCTGCACCTTGGATCCTGGTGTGTGTGTGTGTGTGTCGTTGTGACGGGCGTACCAAGGTGGTGCACGCTACCGTAACACGTTACAGACACGCTCCCGTTGGCCGGGTCCTCGTTACGAGGCGCGCCTCGCACGCCTCCTGCCTCGCCCTGGATATTGTTGCACTGGTCTGGGGCGGGGGACGTGCTGGGTGTTCCCTTACTCACTACGCTGTGTCGGTATACCGTTACGCTGAGGAGCTGTACCCATCGGCTTAAGTCGCTCACACACCCCCTCTCTCTCTGCCAGCCATATGCACCTTACCCTACGCAGCAGACACCTTTACGATGGGTTTTGGGATATCTTCAAACATACCCCCTCTCTGCTGTTCAGTGGAGGTTGTTGGAGGCTAAGGCCTGGTTACTTGCCTGGTTAGAGTCTCTCTCTCTCTCTCTCTCTCTCTCTCTCTCTCTCTCTCTCTCTCTCTCTCTCTCTCTCTCTCTCTCTCTCTCTCTCTCTCTCATTAGGGCAGTACGTTTGTGAAAGAAAACAACAAAGGTGTAGATAAGGAGGGTGAAGAAGAGTTTTTAAAGGGAATTTTCTTTTTTTTTTTTTTTTTTTTTGCTCGATATCCGTGTGTTGTTGGGCAAGTGTATAGGGAGGGGGGGAGGAGGATGTGTTGGTGTGGAGTGTGATGGGTTCAGTTAGGTGTTGGTATTCAAGTGCTTTTGGCCGCAGCGAATGTATTCATTACTTGGTGTTAAGTGTGTAGGTAGCCTCTCTTGTAGGCCCCCCCTCCCCCGTAAGGAAGGAAGAGAGAGAGAGAGAGAGAGAGAGAGAGAGAGAGAGAGAGAGAGAGTTTGAAGGAACTGCCGCCCGGTAACACTAGCATCACACATCTTTTTGAAAGTAACGAGGAGGGGGGTGGGTGGTAGTAGCTAAGTGTAAACTCGTGTACTCGAACACTGCACCCAGGCGAGAAGGAATATTGCAGCAGAGCCGGAAGATTTAACGCTGTTCTCTCTCTCTCTCTCTCTCTCTCTCTCTCTCTCTCTCTCTCTCTCTCTCTCCCCAACCTTTACCGCTACTTGATCACTACGGTAAAATTGTTAAAGGTGCAGGGAGCAAAGAAACCGTTGATGTAATATGCATCGCTTTCCCATTTTCTTCGGAGAATATATAACCATGGTCTCGTACCACATGATATACTTAGAATGTGACTCAAAATTAAAAATTAGGGGATAGATCTTTCAGATTCGTAATAAACATGTCAGTGCATTGCTGTGACGTTTTTTCAACAACCGTACGTAAAGAATCGCCGGGACCAGAAGCTTCGTACCGTGGGTATTGATAAGTGTGACACAACGGGGTGGAAACTTATTCAGTTCACAACATGGTGGGGCTACCCCGATGAGATGTTCTTAAACTCACTGGGCACCTTTATGCAAAGTGTGCCTGGGGCCAGGTTCTTTGTGGGACATAGTACCTGGGGGCGGCGGCCTCGAACAGCCAGGTGTATCAAGAGAGGAAGGGTGAAGCTTGTTGGTCTCTGACCGGCTACTCTGTAGAGGTGGACGAGTCTCCCAAATCAGCGGAAAGGCATGTTGACATTCGCGGAACTCACCCAGCTGGTGTGTGTTGCGTGTTGGACATGGCCGTGTGTCCTGGATTTGTAGAGCTTTGATGTGGGGTTGCATGTTCCGCTGGGAACTCCAACCGTAGTGTAGATGGCTTGTAATTGCAACACGGGAGGGCGTGGCTTGCTTAGCTGTAGCCTACTTGTATCCGTGTTGTATTGATTGCCTAGCATCGGTGTACACTGTAGGAGCAGGAAGTAAGCATGGCGATTGTCCTGTGTACCTGAGATACACCGCGTGTTTGACCTTGATGGGATGGGATATCCGCGTAGTGTAGGTGTTGTGTGGTGGCATAGATTGAGACCGAGTTTTACTCTCTGAGCGTCGCACGAGTGTAGGAGGCAGGGCCTCACTGTTGTGAGTGGGTAGAGTAGTGGTGGTGGCCGTGACCTCTCATGTCAGTGTAGTGTAGTTGTTCTTCCGGCAGGGTGATGCATACTGCAGCAGCCAGCCAGCTAGCTAGCCCCCCACGGCACCGGCCGCTCTCACTCCTCCAGCCACACTCTCTCTCCCTCCTCCACCACCACCACCACCATTCATACCACCAACGCCACAGGCGTGCTCCATCCTCCCTCAGGCATACTTAACGCCATCTTTCTTCAGTCTTTTTTTTTTTTTTTTACCCACTTCCGTATATCTGTCGCTTGTTCCCAGAATGGTGTGATTAAGGAGGCTTACGAGCCGTGGCCTCAAACGGCCCGACTGAGCCAAGGAGCAGCACAATTGCTAGGCCTCAGGTCAAGGATTTTTTTTTTTTTTTGGGGGGGAAGGGCTCAAGGATTTCCAAAACCATCATGAAGGCAAGTTAGGGGGTTGGGGGCTTCCTCCACTTCTGCCCCCGTAGGTCAATGAGCGACTAATCCTCCCTAATAGTGAAGGACTGGACTAGTAGGTTGTTGGGATTTTGCCGGCGACGAATTAGTGATTTTTTTTTTTTTTCAAAGGCGGATGTGGCACATCATGGTAGAAAGTTTGACGTTGCTTTCTGAAGAGGTCCGGGTGTCCTCCTGTGGAGCTCTGAATCCCTGCCGGTTTGTAAGGTTAAACAAGACGTGAGACCTTGACATTTATGTGCTATTTTCTGTTAATTCTAAATGACATCTTTGCTCTTTAGTGGATGCAGTTTATAGTCGCCTTCTCTCTCTCTCTCTCTCTCTCTCTCTCTCTCTCTCTCTCTCTCTCTCTCTCTCTCTCTCTCTCTCTCTCTCTCTCTCTGTTTCTTTCCTGGTTATCACTCCAGTGAGGAATTTTACCCTGTATGCAGGTTAGGCAGGAGCGATCTCTCGTATATGTGTAGCGTTAGGAACTTTTAAAGTTTGTCCCAGTTATATACCATTGTCGCGCTGACATCGATGCTGGCATTGGGAATGGTCCTTTATAGGCATTTATCGTGCTCCGCATTTTCTCCGGCTTCTTATTGCCTCATTCACGCAGTAGCTATCCAGGGCAGGAGGGAGTAAGTGCTGGGGTAATGTCATTACCGGCCGGGCTTCCCTGGTCGGAAGGGTTCTTAGGATCCAGCCTTGTCAATATCTTCCCGGCCTTGACTTGTTCAGCTTGACCCACTCAGTCCGTTCTCCGCGGCCACCACCATCCTCTTTTGTATTGACCATGAACCCCATGTTTACTCCACCTTTCGTACTGCTTTTACCGGCATACTTACACCTCCCCCAAATACTCCACCTTCGGGTAGTTAGCATACTCCAGCTCACGGTCCTGCGTATGTAATAACATCCCTTGGATGTGTTTCGTCACCCAGCATATCACAGCAGACTCATTCTTTTCATATTGGAGAGATATCTTTTTCTGTGGGGTGGCTCCCCACTCTTCTTGGATCATCAATTTAATAACGAGCGGGTTAATTAAGTGTGGAGCGATATTTTTTTTTTCGTTTAGAATTATTTTAAAAGTTTAGAAGAATTTAGCTTGAATAGAAATTTCAAGAAATGCCAAGACAGATACCGACATTGTGTGTGTCAGAGCAGACAGGATGTGGTAGGTACGTAGGCCTGCGAGCCGTGTGGCCTGTCGGCTTGACTTGAGTCGTGAAGCGACACGATCGTGTGGTCCGAGACCGACTTTGAGTCGTGAAGCGACACGATCGTGTGGTCCGAGACCGACTTTGAGTCGTGAAGCGACACGATCGTGTGGTCCGAGACCGAACTGTCGTGGTAGAAGACCTACGAAAAAAAAAAAAATATGCTCGAAAGCTAATAATGTTTTGCTTTGTATAAAGATCGTAGCCAAATTTAATGTTGAAAAAGAAAACACGAAGATTGTTACTTAAAAGTCTCTTAGCATCGCCTTTAGCTGTTAGAACGTTTGCAGGATGCCAGTGTACCAGACAGTTCAAGTCCGGCGTGTTAGTACGTCTGGCAGTGGTGTGCCGGACAGCGGGCGTCCAGCACGTCACAATGACTTTCTGGTCTTTGGACAAGACACCTATTGTCATTCGTGGCTTTGAAGTTCCACTGGTGATATAAATGTCTTTGCAGCTGGTAAGGCAGCTCAGTCTAGTTTCTCATTTCTCCTTGAACTCTTGAGAATGATTCAAAATAGTTGTACCCACATCTCCCGTCGTTCTTACGCCTGTCCTTCGTACGCCCCTTCCCATAGTCTTTGTTCCAGTGGTCCAAAGAGTACTTCTCCCTCTCGATACGAATAAGACGTATGGACCAGGTGGCATCCCTTCCTCGTTTTGTCGTGCGGCATTGTGCTTCTAAACTTGAGGCTGTGTTAGCTCGTCTGCCTGGCTTTATTGTAAAAGCCTTTGTACATCTTATCCCGAAGGGTGGCAGGGTCTGATCCAACCCGCTACTGGCCCCTTGCTTTGAACCGCTACAACTGTTTCCAGAGTCTTTGAACCTCGGCCCTTCTCGCATTCCTCCTGTGTGATTCTCACCGTCTTCCGTCTGATCAGCGGTGTGGGTTTCGTAAGGCCAACGGTGAAGACCTTTCCTATATTACCAAATCCTGGTCATCCTTTCGGGAAGACCTTTGGAAGAATGCGTGTTCTTACGCCCCTTGATGTCTGGAAAGTCTTTGCTGGGTGTGGGCATTAAGGTGTTATATGCAGGGCCCCACCTCATTTCACTTTCGTTCTTCATGAAGCTCCCTCGTAACTAGTTTCTTCTCTGGCTTCTGAAGTCCACGTCATCATTAATGGATGAACCCCTCTTACTCTCTCTGCTAGTAGCGTTGTCCCGTAGGGTTCAATTTTGTCTCCTACACTCTTCCTCAATTTTTATTCTGTGAACGATTTCCCCCTTTTTTTCCTTACTTAACTAAATGCACATATGTTGACGACTCAACATTACATTCCCTCTCTTCTTTCAAATCTGTTCCTTTTCATGGTTGATTTACTTCACGTCTCGTCGTCACCACCTCCGTGGACTCGGGTGCTGGACAGGGTTTCTCAGTGGGAAAGGCAGCCTATTCAAGTCTCATGTTCATTATACTCACTGTACTCTCATTTCTACGTTTATAGTTTAAGTGCCGGTATGCCCTTGCAGAAACTTAAAAAGAGTCCTTTTCTTTTTAGATTATAAAAGATTGATTACTTCTTGTGTGCAGTTGTTCCTACTCTACAAATAAGGGAGTCGATCCCAGTTTAAAACACTGCTTTTTTTTTCTTTTTTTATTAGGGACGGGTTTAACTCCTCATACGTGACCGTGTCTAAAATTAGTCCTCCCTCCAATCTTCGGGAAGTTTTATTTTGGTATCTGCTCCTGAGAACTGGAAGCCCAAATCGATCGCATATTTCTCGGAAAGCTTTCACAGTCGAAACTGTCTGTAACACAAGGGGTGGGGCCATTGTGATGTTAGGTTCCCCTCTCCTAAACGGCTGAGTTTTGGAACTCTCTCTCTCTCTCTCTCTCTCTCTCTCTCTCTCTCTCTCTCTCTCTCTCTCTCTCTCTCTCTCTCTCAAAAAGATAGATTGATAGGTAGATATTAGCCCTTTTGTGTGTTTGGGTTGAGACGTGGCCTCGATAAGGACTTCTGTCAGTGACTAGGGCCTTTGACGTGGGAAAAGGCTGTGGTGACTGGCGCGTACGTAAGGTACAATAGTATTGTGTGGACACCACGTTCGTGTGGGGGAGGGGGGGGGGGTGGTTCTTGACCGCAGCTCGGCGTGACTTTATACTCAGATGTCTCGCAAGTCTGTAATTTTGTTACTCACTCACCGCTTCAGGTGAGAGATTTTTGCACGCCTTTCACACGTCCTCTGTGTGTGTGAGTGTGTGTGTGTGTGTGTGTGTGTGTATTTATTTATTTATCTATGTATAGGTAGGGAGGTAGATAGATAGATAGATAGATATGTCACCTGTTTACACTGCACGGTGTGTGTGTGTGTGTGTGTGTGTGTGTATTTATTTATTTATCTATGTATAGGTAGGGAGGTAGATAGATAGATATAGATAGATAGATAGATAGATATGTCACCTGTTTACACTGTACGGTGTGTGTGTGTGTGTGTGTGTGTGTGTGTGTGTGTTGTCCTTTTTCCCTGGCGAGGTGTGGGTCGAAGCTGAATGCTGCACGGTGTGTGGGATGGCGAGGGTTGCAAGGTATGGGGGATGGCCAGTGTTACATTGTGTGGAGGTGTCGGTTCATGTTGCAGAGTATGGGGGAGGTGACGAGTGTTGCCAGTTGTTGGGGAACGGTGGGTGTTGCTGTATATGGGGATAGGTGAGTGTTGCGAGGGAGGGATGGTAATGACTAGTGTTTCGAAAGGGATTTTTTTTTTTTAAGGGGATGGCGACTGTAATGAAGTACATGGGAATGGTGAGTGTTGCGAATTACGGGTTGTAATGTCTGGCAGGTGTTGCAAGGCTTGGAGGGATGGCGAAATATCAGGTGGGGATGATGGTGAGTTTTACATGGTCTCGTCTCTTGTCCAGTTATGTTGTGTGTGTGTGTGTGTGTGTGTGTGTGTGTGTGTGTGTGTGTGTGTGTGTGTGTGTTTGGAGGTAATAGTGTCTTGCAGAGTCTCGTCCCTTCCCCATCTGTGTTATTTGAACGGTACATTTTATCTGATAGTGAATGTCGTTAGGTCTTGTCACTTGTTCTCTCTCTCTCTCTCTCTCTCTCTCTCTCTCTCTCTCTCTCTCTCTCTCTCTCTCTCTCTCTCTCTCTCTCTCTCTCTCTCTCTCCTGTTGTTCTGTGTGGTGGCGATGGTGTGTGTGTTGCATGGTCTCGTCACTCGCTCTATCATCTCTGCTTTTGTCAAGAGGGGCGGGGTGGTCAGCCGGACGTCCAGGCTCAGTGGCCACGGGCTCAGAGAGGGGTGTTGCGTGTCTCGGGTGGTGCTTGAAATGCCCCCACCCAAGTGATCCATGTGCTGTTACACAGCAGCCAGACGATGCTTCGAACACACGAGTGAGTGCGCTTCATTCGGGGGTATTAGTACATGGGTTCCTGCGGCGAGATAGAAGGTGGCATCAGCAATTTTCTAAAGGTCTAGTGGGCCTCCGGGAAGTCATCTGATGTGTCGAACCTGCGAAGAAAATGGTAGGTTGAGCACCGAGGACTTTCACAACAAGAGAAACCACGACAGTAATAACATTACTCGAAGCACTTTCTCTCCGTATGGAAATAGTGTCTTGTTCGAAGTGTTGCCGGTGGGGTGGGGGGCTCCGGTCCCTCCGAGTACCTGGAAGTGTTGAGACTTTTGTAAGTCCAGTCCAGTACCTGGAAGTGTGGAGGGGGGGGGCCGCTTGAGTCCAGCCGAATTCATGGAAGGAAGTAAGGGACACGAGAAGACCGCTGAGCTACGAAACGTCCTCACGTCTTTTTTTTATTTGTCACCGACATCGATTCTTCAAGACGTTCGAATTTCTGGGAGAAGCCAAGTGCTTCGGAACTGCACTCGCTAGAGTTCTAGTCTTAGAGGGGGGAAGCCAGACAGAGAAGGCATCTTGATCCTGGAGGATCCAGGAGGACAGAGTCCTCACCTTGCATACAGAGTTTACCCCCCCCCCCCATGCTTGATTAACATACTGGCTAGAATATGCAAATGAAATCCACTAGAGAGCATAGAGGCTATGTACGAGTACGAGACATTAAGAAAAGTAATGTAAATGTCAGGGTTGGAAGGGAACCTTGCCCACGCGTGTGTGTTCAGCCCCAGGACCAGCAAATAAAAGGAGGAACACAGTGGGGAGGAAAAACCCCTGGGGGACTCTTAACCAAGGGGAAATGAACGTCTTCCCATGAAGATGGGGCTAGAGCAGCCAGGTGTGTGGGAACATCGTGCTAGCTCGCTCGCTGACTGACTGACGGACACACCCCCACACACGCCCATCATCCCCAAGGAGAAGCCTTGTAGTCGCAGGCCGAGCTTGCAAATCAGGCCGAGAACAACAGTGCGCCTCATCAATGTGCATCGAATTAGGTGACGTTCCCCTTCTGGTGTTGGCGTCATTTAGTTACCGTGACGTAGTTTTAGAGTCGGTGACGTCACGTGTGCTTATTTTTCCCATTGGTCTGTTTTTTTTTCCCTTGATGTTGCGCCGGATTGTGGTTGTCACTTACTTTTTTGTGTGTGTTTCATAGTTTGTGACATCTGTATGGTTGACGTCACACTTGGTTGTAGTAACGTTTGGTTGTGGTGACGCCGCGTGATTGTGGTGACGTCGTCGGAACGTCACGTGACGCTGTTGGGTTGTGGTGACGCCGCGTTGTGGCGTCCTTGCTGGTTCCTGCTGACGACTTGCATCTGTTTCGATGATGGTCACGTGATTGGGGGTGGAGTGTGGTGGTGTGGTAAGTCAGGAACGAGGGAAAACCCCGGAGAGGCGCCCGAATGTCATCTTGACTCTTGCTTGGCCAACTTCTTTCTTGTGTGTGTGAGAGAGAGAGAGAGAGAGAGAGAGAGAGAGAGAGAGAGAGAGAGAGAGAGAGAGAGAGAGAGTTGCTGTGTAGGTGTTGCCCACATCAGGCGCCCCCCCCCCCCCATCCCCCTCCCCCCAGGGTGGCCCGTGGCGTTGTGTTTCTCCCACATCGCGTCCCACGTTGTGACCTGTGGTGGGCAGCGTGACCCCTTGACCTGTGGGCGGGCAGCGTGACCCCTGACCCACGGCGGTGGGGTGAGGGTGTGACGTGACCGAGAGAGCACAGCCCGTGAGCCGGGCCGGATTGGTAAACACCCCTTCCCCCCGCTCCCCCCTTCCCCCTCCCTCCTGTGGTGAGTCATCGCTTTTCTCACGGCCCACCCCTCTTCTCCCCCTCCTCTCCCCCTCCCTTCCCCTCCCTTTTCGTTCCCATCCTTTCCCCTCCCCCTCCATACACTGTCCATGCCTGACACCACTTCCTCACTGCCAGACGTGCGCCCTCATTGTCTCCGTGGGTGAGTGACAGACGCACCACACGCACCTGCCGCCGTGAAGCCGTAACTTGACCTGCGTCACACCATTCACACTCCCTTGTTACGGGTACGGGTCGAAAGCCTATACCGTCACGCCCTCTTCGCCCGCCCCACCTCACAGCCTTCGCTCTGCCTCTCGTCTGTGGTGCACCGGTGGCACGCCGCACAGTACCGTACTGACGGTGGCGCAGCCGTGCGTGTTGTGCCGCCGCCCGAGAGTCATCGCAGATTTTTCATCCCGTGTGTCACGCTGGGCCGCAGCGACGGATGCTTGCCTTCAACCCGCCCCTCGCCAGACTTGTTCCCTCTCGAGTCGTCTGCTGTGCTGGCTGATCCGTTCTTCGTCTGTATAGCGATCTAGCTCTGCGGACGAGAAGCCATGACATCATGTGCGCCGTATCTTGCGACAAACAAAGCCGTTGGTGTCCTCAACCTGTGCCGGTACTTGGCCTTAGTGTAAGAGGTGAGAGTGTTATTTAAGAGATATCGATCACGTGCTCTCACTTCCGTTCGTGGTTTGACCAGCCAGCCAGCCAGCCAACCAGCTACCCAGCCTCGCGGACGTTGAGGTGGACCAGCCAGGCTTTGAGAACGTTAATGCTCCTCGTCCGATGTAGCTACTGTGTTTAATCCTCTGCTCCCAAGCGTTTAGAAGTACTGATCTTGTTTATCTATATTGATCCCCCCTTCCCGGGCGCTGAGAAGTATTAGTCCCCTTGTTTAGCTGTATTGATCCTCCCCTTCCTGGGCGTTGAGAAGTATTAATCTCCTTGTTTAGCCATATTGATCCTCCCCTCCTGGGCTATGAGAAGTATTAGTCTCCTTGTCAAGCTATATTGATCCTTCCCTCCGGGACCTCGAGAAGTATTGATCCTCTCCCAGGCCTTAAGAAGTATTACTCCCCTTGTTTGACATGCTATGTTGGCCCTCCCTGCCAGGCGTTGAGAGGTATAACTCCCTTTGTTCACCGTGCTGTGTTGGCTTTCCCTGCCAGGCGTTGAGAAGTATTACTCCCCTCGTCTGACGAGCTGTGCTGGCTCTCCTTAC
Organism: Panulirus ornatus; assembly: GCF_036320965.1. Classification (NCBI taxonomy): domain Eukaryota; kingdom Metazoa; phylum Arthropoda; class Malacostraca; order Decapoda; family Palinuridae; genus Panulirus; species Panulirus ornatus. Next base: position 10,277,560 of record NC_092237.1, read on the forward strand.
CCATCGTTGAGAAGTATTACTCCATATGTCTGACGTGCTATGTTGGCCCTCATTGTCAGGCGTTGAGGAGTAATACTCCCCTGGTCTAACGTGCACCGTTGGCCCACGCTGTCAAGCGTTGAGAAGTATTACTCCCTTCGTCCAACGTGTTATGTTGGCCATCCCCCTCAGGCTTTAGAGAATTATTACTCCCCTCGTCTAACGTGCAATATTCATCATAGTTCGTCGTGCACCCCGTCCTCACCCCTGTGGGCTTTTAACCAACCGGTATGAGTTAGGTTGACGTGTCTAACCCGGCAGCCCCTACACTCACCGTGTGTGTGACATCCTCCCTCCCTTCAGGTTGGCCTGGCTCTCATTTGGTTTTCCCGCCCACCCTAATGACTACCCCTTCTTCACTTTTTTTTGCCTGCATCTGACTTTCTCCTAGCCTACCCGAGTTTGACTCCCTCCCTCTCCCTGTTGGTGTGTGTGCCTGCCTCGTGTCACCCTGGCCGTCCCTCAGTCCTTATCTCACCCTGCCCTTGTCTCCCGTTTCCCCAGTGACGCATCCTGCCTTTGTGTTGTACCTTCTGTCACCCCCAACACTCAATGTGCCTCACTTACTGAAGCTCGCCTTATCACGTCTAGTGTGTCCCTCTGTCGTGTTTCGTCGTCTCCACGCCTGCCCGTGCCATGACCATGTCGGTCCTGTGCCTCACCCTGGCTTTATGACACCCTCTCTCACCCTGGTAGTGTCTCCTCCTTCCCTGTGGACGCGTCTTTTCGTGTCCCTAGCTTCTTGTTTATGACTGCTGTCGCCTCACCCTTGGCTTTGTACCCGGCTTTCACCATGGCCCCCGGCTACCATCGTCACACTCTGGCTGTGTCATCTGTCTTATACTGGCCTTATCCATCCTCACATCACCGTGGCTTGTATCTCCGTACCTCACCCTGGTTGTGTCCACCCGTGCCTCACCTGGCATGTCTCTTATCCTTGCTTCACGCAGGGTTTCATCCCCCTTGCCTCACACTCTTAAGTTCCGTCTGCCCTTCTTCTGGGCCGGTGAAGTGCACCATACACAGCATTGAACAATAACTACTTCACTGGCCTCTTAGCCCTTCTGCGGAGATCAATAAGCCAATAAGTCGGGTTTACCTGGAGTTCCTCTTCCAGTCGGCCCGTACCATGATCGTGTAGGCATCCGTGCCGCCCTTGGTGCGACGTGGAAAAAATCTGTATGAAAATGTATCGCGTCGACGACTGTGGAAGATCCCAAGTAAACAAACGTCTAGGGGGTGGTTGTGTGGTGGCTGGCTGTATTGTTGTTGTAGTTAGTGACTCTTGCAGACCCTTGTGTGTGAGTACACTTTACCTCATGTGGCTGGCAGGCGTTGAGATGATGATGGAGTGGGGCTAACTCCCTTCAGCTGGTGCACGCTGCCCACGGCCAGCTGATGCGCTGATTTTACTAATTAGGTGATCACAAAGGGAGTTTTGTCCTCCGATCACCTGGTACATTGTTGTCGCAGCCCAGCTGATGCGTTGTTGCCGCTTTTCAGGTGATGGCTGTGTTTGTCAGCGCCCAGCTGGTGTTCTGTCTCGGCGGGTGGCACTGTTTGTCCCTAGGGAGTTGAGGCACTGTTGCCCCCTTTCTCAGCTGTTGCACTTGTCTTCATTGGCCATCTGGTCCTGTGGTGTCCATGGCGAACTCTTGTGCAGATGTGGTGTTCATTTGGTTGGCACTTGTGTTGTGGCTATCTAACTTCATTTTTTTTTTCGGTGGTGAGGAGCGAGATGGGTGTCACTTGTTTGTACCCAGCTTGATGTAGCTTTACCACCGGCTGACTGATGCATTGTTGTCATTGCCCAGGTGGGCACCCTGTCTTCATTGTTACGGTGGTTTAATCGCGTCGCATCCCAGCTTGTTCCGCTGCTGTCACTAGCCAGCTGGGGGCTGTGTTGCTCGTGGCCGGATGATGCACGTTGTTGTTGCCAGAGTCACTTCACGAGGCCTCTGGCTGACGCTTTGGCTCTTGTCGTGTGACACGGGCATCTCTCCCATCGTGACACTGGCATATATTCTCTCTCTCTCTCTCTCTCTCTCTCTCTCTCTCTCTCTCTCTCTCTCTCTCTCTCTCTCTCTCTCTCTCTCGTGGTAGGAGCTTATCACTGTCGGGTGCTGTGTCACTGCTTTAGATGTTGGCATTTTGAACTGTTCCCTGTGACGGGTGATAAGTTTGTCGCCCGTCGTCATCTGGTATACGTAAGTAAAAGTACGCTGATACCCGCGCAGGTGGTGGCTGCTTTTGGCACTGTCCAAGGTGTGTGTGTGTGTGTGTGTGTGTGTGTGTGTGTGTGTGTGTGTGTGTGTGTGTTAACGCTGCAGGAGGGAGGCGGATAAGGAGTGAGGTTGTTGCTGGTGTGAGGAGGGCAGGCGCGTCTGGTCATGATGGGGCACACCACCACTCGAGGTTCACACTATGGTATGGTGCACCTGTTAGGCTAGTGCGATGGTGTCAAGTGGTGGAGGTTCGTAAGGTGGTGTGGTTGTGTGATGCAACTGGTGGCCAGGCTTGAATGCCTCCGGTGTGCTGGATGATGTTTTGTGGATTTGGTGTGTCAGACGAGGGGGGAGAAGGTTGGTGGTCGGTGAGACGACAGTAGCTGGGTAATCACGGAGTTTTTACCAGGCGATGCTATTGTGGAGGGACGCATCTCTTCCCTTCTGCCCTCTCACCCCCCATCTGCGTCTGGTTGTAAGCCTTATTGTGATGCAATTCTCGCGTTGGCATGACATGTTTAGAAAATAGTCTTTGTACTCTTACCTTCAAGCGTCCTGTTTATGGCCACCTTGACCACCACTGTCATGTTTGCCAGGTTCCAGCCCACCACCCTACAATACCCCTTTTTTTTACGTGATGTAAGGGATGATCATGCGCGAGAATGGTCTTCTATGGCAAGTTGGGTCGAGCGTCTCTGGTGCGCTGTGTTCACATCACATCCTGATTGATCACAGACAAGTCCAGGTATTGTACAACGGCGGCATAACGCGCACCACCGTGCAAGGAGGATTGAACATACTTGATTGCAAGGTGAAGCGTAGCTGCGAGGCTTGCTTCACTTCATCGCTCAAGGCGAGCGAAATTGCAGTGCTAGATATGTGTGTAAAGACCTTTCACAGCTTGGCATTGACACTTAAAAACCAGAGCTTCAGGGAGCGATTGAATTACTGAAGCAGTTCTCTTTGCACCGCAGAGAGAGAGAGAGAGAGAGAGAGAGAGAGAGAGAGAGAGAGAGAGAGAGAGAGAGAGAGAGAGAGAGCGTTATCGTAATACACACTTGGAGATCCCAATCTTCATTCGAAAATGGCTCTCAGTTTGTGCGACAGGCGTCGAAGACTGTGTAGGGTTATTACCAAGAAGTGTTGTAGGATGTTAATTTAAACCCCCGGAGCCCAGTATTTTGTAACACGTTGGCTGCATCCACTAAAAACACTGTCGACTGTACAGTGGAGATATTATGATAAGAAAAAAAAATGTGGACATGTAGCTACAAAGTGTACCAACCAGGGTGTGGTGGTTACGTATGACTGCGGGCTGTGGCTGTGGCCTCAAACCTTCAGCGGGAGGGGGAAAAAAGAAGGAATAGTTGCTTCTTACAAAAAGAGGATAACAAGGATCTTGCGGACATTCAAGACGTGAGGATTTTTTTTTTTTTTAATTTTATTTCAGCCAATGATAACGCTCTTCACCGATACTCTCAGGGGTGGTACACCGCAGCGTTCTAACGCCGCCCGGATCAGGGAGGACCACTCTCCAGAGTTAGAAAGTTTGCAGGGGTTCTTCGAGGCTCGTACGGAAGCTCGCGTCGACCAGCGACCCAGCTCAGCAGCTGGACTCGCCTCGAGCTCTCGGGATGAAGAAGACCTTCGAAGTCAACTCCAGGTAAACTCAGGACATACCCGACGACTGAGTAAAGAAAGAACACGACGCGTTGGTTGGTCCCAGATCGAGCTGTGGGGAGGTAGAAGACCCCCCCCCGATACCATCGTGAGATATTAGGTAAGGTGAGGTAAGGCCCCAGGCACAGCTAGAGGGGTAGAGGACCTTGAAGACCATCGTAAGGTTAAAGTCTTCCCGGAAGAAACAAAAGTAAGAGAATGATCCTGATGTCAGAACCAGGGTGGTGTGATCTGTGTAGCTCTGTAAACGAAGGATGTTGTTGAATTCCTCTGAAGAGGCAAGTTGTTACATCGCTAAAACACAGTCCCGGCATCATTGTGCTTCCATCTCTTCTGGGAACGAGTGAAAAGCAAAGAGTAGATGTGGTTAGTTGACGTCACGACGTGTGGCTCCTCCCGTTTGTTTGTAGCGTGGAAATGGACGGAAATGCTATCATGCCTCACTTTCTCTCCTCCTCCCTGTAGTTTGCATAATATTATTACGGGTTGGGTTATTGTAGTTTCAAGTACCTGCAGCGCGTACCAGAGCAGCCAGGCTGAGGAGGCTACGGCTTCCAGCAGCTTGGGCTAAGCCTGGGCTGTGAGGATGTGAAGACCCTCCCCGAAGACTTTACGAGGTATTCACCGGGTATTCACTGATCTATGTCTCTCCAGGGTTCCATACCTCGGTATGGTTTTATACGTTTTACGTGGTTCTATTATGTACATATAGTTTTATATCTCCATATGGTCTTGTTCCTCCACATAGTTCTGTACATGTATGTGGTTTTGTACTTCTGTTTGGCTCTGTAGCTGTAAATGATTCATTTCCCACGCATAGTTTTGAACCTGAACGAGTTGTATTTTCCTCGTAATCTCCGTTGTCGCAGATTTGAACGTGGGAAATGTGACACGTAAAGGAAACTTCAGAAAAGCTTTATCCTGCGTCCGCTGTACCTCGTCTCTTATCTTCACAGCTTCGTCAGGGACCCCACTTGCACTGGCGTTCGTCTGATCACTTGAGTCTGTTGTGTCAGGCCACGGCCCTTAGGCCAGGCATACCCTCCACAACCTGGCTGATCAGGTACTCCCTATCGTTACCTGTCCAGTGAGTTCTTGAATTTCCATTATAGATTTTTTGAGGTTGGCATTGTCGGCAGTGTTAGGTCATATAGTGGGGCGAGGAGTTCCTGGCCCCGGACGTCGTCCATACCGGATCCTTCTGAGGCTAATGGTGGTTTGTTTTACAGTCTTGTATACCTCCCATGGCATTGAGGAATTGGTTATTTTCCCCAGGGATCACCAGCAAGATACTCTTGGTGGAAATTGTATTCCCGTTTGCGTTAAAAAATAAAAAGGTATTTAGGGCGTTCTGTTGTTTGTCTTGTCTCGAAATGGATTTTTTAATTTTTTTTTTTTCAATTTTTTATCGTTGGATTGTTTAGTATGAGTCATTGCGTCACGTCGTCTTTAGGTGGATATTGTTGCAATACGTCTTCATTATTTCTGTGTGCTCAGTGGAACACTTGATAAGAATCTTGCATCAGATAAAGCATCGAGTCCCGAGGATCTCAATCCTGATAAGGCTTCGAGTCTCATGATTCTCGCACCCAATAAGGCTTCGAGTCTCATGATTCTCGCACCCAAGAAGGCTTGAGTCTCATGATTCTCGCACCCAATAAGGCTTGAGTCTCATGATTCTCGCACCCAATAAGGCTTGAGTCTCAGTGTCTCTTACTTTACTGAGCGAGATTTCATGTGATGAATGATTGGGTGATGGAGCGTGTTACAGATCTGTATCGCGTGGGTCGGGACGGTGCACGTGGTAGAGGGGTGTGGGCGTTGGTGGCCGTGGAGGAATGAATGTTCATTGTCAGAAGTGTGTTATCTGAGCTTGATCCAGGCCAGGGGAAGGGTGTCCGGTGCGGACGGACGGACGCCCTGACCCCTTTACAATACCGGATGACGGCGCCCTCCCCACCGCCAACTCCTTTTCTCCTACCATCTCCTTGTCTGGCTGTTATCTGTCTGTGAATATCTGTCTGTCTGTCTGCCTCAAGTGTTCACATGGTGTGTAACTGTGTCGTTGTCTTTATAAAGGTGTGCGTACATGCCTTACGTTGTCGTGGGAGGTGTTCTCTCCATATTGCCCGGGCTGAGTCCTCTTGAGTGAACAAAGTTCGTTGGTCTACCAAGCTGTTGGAGGCCGCGGCTCGCAGGCCCATCTAACCACCCGAGTCTGGCTGTTGTGATAAACTTTATAGATACACTTATCCAGCGGCCTCATAGACATTCATATGTTGTTAAACTATTTACATTTGCTTGCAAGATCGGGGAAGTAACATCTTGATTGTGACATCACGATGAATATGACATACTTTTTGTAGATGTTGATAATTGATGAGATTGGTTGGCATGTTTTGTGTGTGTGTGTGTGTGTGTGTGTGTGTGTATGTGTGTGTGTGTGTGTGTGTGTTCACGGAGCTGTGTGTAGTGGGCCAACAGGTGTATGTGCCCCTCCAACAGCTGTAACTATTTTCATGGTGATTAGTGATGATGTGCTGTTGGTGATTAAAAGAGTTTCAGGAAGCGGGATAAGCCAGTTTGTTAAAGAGTCTGCGCGGTGGTTTTTGAATTTCCTTGTTTTGAAAGTTCTGGGACAGGTGTGTGTCTGCCTCCCTCCGCGTTTCCTGGAGCCCACCGGAATACAAATTAAGACATCACAGATTCATGGTATATCGAGGAAGAGAAATGCCAGAGGTGCGTCGGAGTAGTTTAATGTCAGGTGACCTGACCTTCAGTGGATACAGGGAAGGAGCAGTTGTCCTCTTGAGTGAACGTTAGGTTGGAATTTGCGTGGCTTCAGGAAGAGAAAGGCATTTGTTAAACCTTAGGCCAGAGCCCTGCTCCATGGTAACCTGATCTTTCATGACGGACTTGGTCCGTCCTCCTAGAAACTTTGAGAAAGATGGCTCGTTATAGTCTCTTGAAGCAGAGTTACGAGTAAAATCACACGGGGGGGTCTATTTCCAAGGCCGCAGACGGAGAAGAGATGTATCGTGAAACAGGTGTGTGTGTGTGTGTGTGTGTGTGTGTGTGTGGGGGGGGGGGGGGGGGGAATATCCTGTAAGGCATGACATCCAGCCAGACTTTTCAAAGATCTGTTTTGGGCATGAGGGGACGTGGACGACTCTCCAGTATATAAACACAACCAGAATCATAATTGCCGTAAATCCCACCACCCGAAAAAAAAAATATAAAAAAAAAGTAGTTTAGCCTTGCAGGACCGGAAATTATATCCATCTGTTCTCCTAAGAAAAATGTATTAGAACTGGACAAGCTGGTGGAGAACTTTAGTAAAAAAAAGAGTAAGTCATGTAAGAATGGTTACAAAACGTAGTTGAGTACCGCGCAACATCATACAGCCAAGACTGATCAGAAGAGCAACAAAAAAAAAAAAAAAAGCAGAACGCTGAGTAATGATGAAAAGAAAAAAGACAAAAGAAAAAGCTTGCAGATCAAGCCTTGCAGCTGCTCGGTTTTTTTTTTTTTATTTAGAGGAAGTGAAGACATTAGAAGCATTGCAGAATACTGGGGCAGAACTGAACACCAGAGTCGGAGGGACAGATGTGAGAAAGAACTCGGAACACGAGTGTGGCAGATGACCTTACCCTTAGCACACACAAGAGAACAACAGGTAGTCGTCACTGTGTTCCCGTATGATGAGCATGGCAGGCTGGATTGGACGGACTATCAAGACGAGAGAGAGTTGAGCGAAGTGATGACGCTCCTCGGAACACGAGTGTGGCAGATGACCTTACCCTTAGCGCACACAAGAGAACAACAGGTAGTCGTCACTGTGTTCCCGTATGATGAGCATGACAGGCTGGATTGGACGGACTATCAAGACGAGAGAGAGTTGAGCGAAGCGATGACGCTCCTCGGAACACGAGTGTGGCAGATGACCTTACCCTTAGCACACACAAGAGAACAACAGGTAGTCGTCACTGTGTTCCCGTATGATGAGCATGACAGGCTGGATTGGACGGACTGTCAAGACGAGAGAGAGGTGAGCGAAGCGATGACGCTCCTCGGAGCACTTGACACTCATGCGAATAGACTACGGACATCACCCACCTTTCAGGGTTTGCGATAGTGAATAATTAGAACGCGTGTAAACAATCCCCTCTCCCCCCTTTTTCGACGTCCGCCATCGACTCTCTCCCAAGAACCTTTTGCGACTGGGAGTGGCTGAGAGCCCTGAGGAGTATCCTGGTCCCTTGGGCGGCAGGGCAGACGTGAGAGGTATATCGCGATTTACATGGAAGGCATCGGGGTCTCGGCTTGCACTCGGGAGACGCTCCCATGTCGGCACGACGACGGGGCGTGGAAGGGCTCACTGAAGAGATATTATCCTTGGAACCGAAAGGCGCGGCGAACGCAGTTAGGAGAAAACCAGCACTTTGACCCGGTTCTAAAGGGGTCAGGTCGGAGTACAGGTTGCATCGTACCCCAGGGGTCGCCCGGGGTGGGGTTAAGGCAGCACGTTTGATGATGACCCATGACTTCGAGCCTGCATGTTTTCGTGTGAATGAGGGTCGGGTGAAGGTATTCCTCCCTCCCGTGCGGGCGTTACGGTATTTTTAGGGCAACGTAGATGGCCAGCTCGAGGACTCGGGTGTGTTTTTACATGAGCAGTTTAGCCAGGTTCCCCCCTCCCTTTCCCCGGCCGTGTGTGGTGATGGTGGCAGAGGGAGGGACGAGTGGACACCGTTGCTGCCTCACCAGCTGTGGAACCGAGAGAGAGAGAGAGAGAGAGAGAGAGAGAGAGAGAGAGAGAGAGAGAGAGAGAGATTAAAGGGGCCTGGAGCGAGTGAGAGTAGGTTAGGAGCTTTCAGAGAGAGAGAGAGAGAGAGAGAGAGAGAGAAGAGTGAGGGGTTATTGTAGTAGGAGAAAACGGGTATAGGTTGGGGGGGTGCAGTAGGGAGGGAGAATTGTAAGTGTAAAGGTGGGTGGAGAGAGAGAGAGAGAGAGAGAGAGAGAGAGAGAGAGAGAGAGAGAGAGAGAGAGAGAGAGAGCAGGAGCATAGTGTCATAGGGAGGGAGGGGAGGCGATGCCACGGTATATCACACTTTATGAGCCACTCTGGAATATTCCTCCACCACTTGCTGACGAGGCTCTTGCTACCTGAACCTCCACCACCACCACCACCACCACCACCACTACTCCAACACCCTGCCTCTCCCCCTCCTCTTTACTCCCTGTCCTTCCCCCTCACCCCCTGCTGATACTTTCCCCGTGGCCTCTTCCACTAGGGTGTTAAGTCCTGTGGTGTAATAAGCCAGGCCCAGAGTAACGCTACCCTGTGGTGTAATAAGCCAGGCCCAGAGTAACGCTACCCTGTGGTGTAAGCCAGTCTCAGAGTAACGCTACCCTGTGGTGTAAGCCAGTCCCAGAGTAACGCTACCCTGTGGTGTAAGCCAGTCCCAGAGTAACGCTACCCTGTGGTGTAAGCCAGTCCCAGAGTAACGCTACCCTGTGGTGTAAGCCAGTCCCAGAGTAACGCTACCCTGTGGTGTAAGCCAGTCCCAGAGTAACGCTACCCTGTGGTGTAAGCCAGTCTCAGAGTAACGCTACCCTGTGGTGTAAGCCAGTCTCAGAGTAACGCTACCCTGTGGTGTAAGCCAGTCCCAGAGTAACGCTACCCTGTGGTGTAAAACAGTCCCAGAGTAACGCTACCCTGTGGTGTAAGCCAGTCCCAGAGTAACGCTACCCTGTGGTGTAAGCCAGTCCCAGAGTAACGCTACCCTGTGGTGTAAACCAGTCCCAGAGTAACGCTACCCTGTGGTGTAAACCAGTCCCTGAGTAACGCTACCCTGTGGTGTAAACCAGTCCCAGAGTAACGCTACCCTGTGGTGTAAACCAGTCCCAGAGTAACGCTACCCTGTGGTGTAAGCCAGTCCCAGAGTAACGCTACCCTGTGGTGTAAGCCAGTCCCAGAGTAACGCTACCCTGTGGTGTAAACCAGTCCCAGAGTAACGCTACCCTGTGGTGTAAACCAGTCCCAGAGTAACGCTACCCTGTGGTGTAAGCCAGTCCCAGAGTAACGCTACCCTGTGGTGTAAGCCAGTCCCAGAGTAACGCTACCCTGTGGTGTAAGCCAGTCCCAGAGTAACGCTACCCTGTGGTGTAAGCCAGTCCCAGAGTAACGCTACCCTGTGGTGTAAACCAGTCCCAGAGTAACGCTACCCTGTGATGTAAGCCAGTCCCAGAGTAACGCTACCCTGTGGTGTAAGCCAGTCCCAGAGTAACGCTACCCTTCTCATAGTCTAGTCACCAGCATTTCTACGTTGTTAGGTCGTCTGCTTGAAGCTGCTGCTTCTTTATACCGAGCCTTTTGAGACTGATTAATGTTGTCCATAGCTGAGGTTTGAGCACTTATGCATGTACCTAGACCGGTAGACTTCTTCTTTTTCTCCCTTAGGGTGTGCTAAAGAGTAGTCATGTCGTAGACCGTGTAACACTTAGCGAACTGCCGCATCAGACAACACAGCTGACTGACCCAGTTGTCATAGATCGAATCACGGGGGTAGAGGATATGAGCGCATTAATACATTATGCATTAATCTATCTCTCCCTCTCTCTCTGTCTCTTTTGGTGAGGCAGTATGTGCCACCCCTCCAAGGGCGGGCAGGTTCATGGCGTTAGATACTGTGCAGAAATCATTCACATCCAAGGAGAGACCAGACCCCCAAGCCGCCGAGAACGACAGAAAGCTCTGAGCCGCTGGCCGCTGTTCTCTGGCACGCAGACAGGAGATGCGTCATAAATCACACATGGAAAATCCTGAAAGACATGTTTTCTAATGCACACACACACACACACACACACACACACACACACACACACACACACACACACACACACACATGGTAATTTCCTTTTGTTGTTATGACTGGCAATGAAAGGTGGAAAATACGACCATAAAAAGTAAAAGGCGTCAGAAATGCAATTAGAGAAAGCATCGTAAACATCCGGAGGGGCTCGGAAGCTGTTCATCTGAGTGCCACTAAGTATTAGAGGCACTGCGAACTGCGAGGTGGGGGAAAAAACATGAGACTCGCTCTGTAGATGTCTGGAAAGTGTACCTCACGAGTCTGGTTCAGAGGACACTTAGGGGGGGCACACACACACACACACACACACACACACACACACACACACACACACACGGAGTCCTCGGCCAGAAACAGAGCCAGCCTGATCGGAGGAGCAACAGTATTGCTTAGTCCGAGAGTGAATGTAAAAGTGTGGAAGAAGTGCCACAATGTCTGTGTAAGATAGGAGGTGTTCGACGAACGGTGTTCCCCCACATAGTCGTGGACTTGGCTGCGTGGGGCCCTGGCATGTATAGGAAGTCTTGCGCTCATTACAACACCCTCGTCCACTTCATATCCCCTCGAGCTGCCCTCGACTGAACATTGAAGATCGGTTAAAGAAGGCGTGGGCTGGGGAGCGAGGCCTCGGTCGCGTGAAATGAGTGGGCGTGGCCGTATGGGCAACCTCATTGTGGTTGTTGACGTGTGTGTGTGTGTGTGTGTGTACGGGACTTGCCGGCTGATGAAGGGTTGTGGGAGAACCGCTGTTGGCGAGGACGTGGGTGTGAAATGACGAAGAGACAGGAGGATGAGTAGGAGGTACCTGTGTGTCTCGTAGCAGTTGTGAGCAGGGTGCGTGATGGCGGGGGTGGATTAGAGTGGAGAGCGAGGGGAGGTGGGGTAGGGTGTTTGAATGGTCAGCCTAACGAGGAATCCTAGGAGTGCGTGAGGACGGCGCGGCAGGGCTGGGCGGGGGAGGAGCTTGCCATAGAGGCCGTGCCAGAGCGGAGGCGGCGGCGGCAGGAAGACTGTGTCCGGCCTCCGGTGCTGCCCTCACCACCGCCGCCACCACCACCGGAGGAAGGCCGCTTCCCCATTGGGAGGGTGGATGGCAGTAACTCAGCTTGCAGGTCAACAACGTGTCCACCTCCCTGTGCCTGGAAGACTTCCCAGCTTGAATCTGTAGGTCGCGCGCCGCCACGTCAGACTGGCGACGCTGCATCTCGCTGCTCGTACTCACGGTGCTCCTGTGGTGTAGAGCGGATCGTTGAGAGTGCGGCGCTCAAGTTCCGCACGGCAGCATGCCATTGGCCCGTGTGCCGCATCCCCATGTCCGTCTCTGACGGCACCAGGTGTCAGTGTTCACTTGTTCTCTGACTTGACGAGCCTTATTTTTTTTTTTTTTTAAGTTCCTCTCATTATTGCCGTCTGAAGTAACATGTCCGTCCACATCTTTCTCTCGAGATTACTCATTTTCTGTCCAAGGAATTAACTGTTGCTCTGAGTGATGACAGACTCAGCAGAAATTTAACCCGAGTCGTATTTAAGGACACGTATCACATATATGGAGTAGGGATGGTAATTACTGTAAGGATACGTGAACCGCAGCCAAATTTCTCAGTGTCATGTATGCACATAGTTTAATCATTGATTAACGGTTTTTCTTCTCGTTCCAGGTAATCATCGAAGGCGGGGCGGAAGGAGGTGCTGGAGGCGGCCACGGCCCACTAATAATGAAGTATGTAGATGAGAAAGTTAATTACCTGGCCACTACAGGGTTGGGGGTTGGGGTGGGGGCTGTCCCTCTCTCAGCGGGCGGCCGAACCACAAGCCGCTCTCTCAGGCCTCTGCCTTAGGAGGGCACCAGTGGGGGGGAGTGTGTGTGTGTGTGTGTGTGTGTGTGTGTGTGTGTGTGTGTAGACTGGAGGGTGATGACCTTAAGGGTGGGGTATGGCCTGGCTGGAAGGATGGGCTAGAGGCGTGGGAGATTACCTTGGGGATGGTTGAGGTATGGGGGATAAATTGAAGGGATAGTTGAGGTGTGATGGAGCTTTTAGGGATTGATTTAGGAGATGATATGGTATGAGGGATTATCGAAAGTGGAGATGTAGGGGATTAATTGAGGGGATTTTAAAGGGTTGTAGGATTAGTTTCGGGATTGAAGGCAGAATACGAGATTAATTAAGGAGTGGAGGTGAAGGATATCAGTTGAGGTAGGTAGGGGAGATGTTCGGGGTATGGGAGATGAATTAAGGAGATGGTGGCGGCATGGGAGGTTGATGGGGTATGGTGGAGGTATGGGAGATTGTTTAAGGGGGGATGGTGGAGATATGGGAGATTGTTTGAGGGATGGTTGGAGGTATGGGAGAATAATAAGGGGGTTGGTGTAGGTTCTGGGGACTTGAAATAGGGAGAGATAGGGTTATGAAAGATTAACTAAGGGGAGATTGGTGTTAGGGGAGATCAACTGAAGGGAGGGTGGAGGTACAGGGCGGCGTGGGAATACGCAGAGGGGGGGGGGGGTCATGGGCTCGTGAAAAGCGAAAGGTGAGTGGTTTGTAAGTGGCAGTGAGGTGGAAGGTAGTTAGGGGTGCGGGGTGTGTGTGTTGGGGTCAGAGGCGAGTTGAGGGGCGAGGGGGTTGGTAGGGGAGTGCACGGTGATGCTGACGTTGGGGAGTTGACGTGGCAGAGAGTGGGGGACGAGAGTTGATGGAGGGGGGCAGAGAATGACAGATGGCTCGTAATAGACAAGGAATGGGAGAATGGGCAGTGAAGGGCCGTGGGTGATTGGGAGGGGGTAGGTGGGGGAGGAGGGACGGTGAGACCTGGGTGGGTGGGGGAAATGACAGTGAAGCGGGGGGGGGAGGATAGTGAGAGGCGTCTAGTTACATATGAGCGAAGTGCTGGTCCTCGCGGCCGTAAACCCGCGTTTATGACGTTATGAGCGGCTCCCCAACAATGATCCCGCCACCCACCCCCATGCCTTACCACCGCCGCTTGCTACTCTTCAGCCACCGGGGTGGCAGGGGAGGAAAAGAGAGAGGGAGGTGGAAAAGAGGAGGACGGAAAAGAGGCTAGACTTGAGGGAAGGAGAGATGAGATGAAGGGACCAGGTTGAAAGAAGAGAGCTGTGAATGAGAAGGGATGATAGGAGGTGAGAAAACGAAGAAGAGGGCGTAGGACAGTTGATAAAAAGGGTGTTGGTGGAAGGAGGAGGAGGAGGAGGAGGAGAAAAGGCGAATCCCGATCGCCGAAGAGGACATTATACAACATGGGTAACAAAACAAACGAATTCTCCTCCATTGTATAGAGGAGAATGGTGGCGGAAGGCGACCAGCAGGTGATGTTAGTGGTAGAATAACAACTTCAACCAGCGCAGAGAGAGAGAGAGAGAGAGAGAGAGAGAGAGAGAGAGAGAGAGAGAGAGAGAGAGAGAGAGAGAGAGAGAGAGAGAGAGTTGTGGTAGTGGATTGGTAAAGACCAAAGAAAGGATTAGGTGGGCGGAGGTTGATCACATTGTTGATATGACATGAAGTGATGAAAAAAGAAAAGGGTGGGACATCTGACAGAGCAAGATGATGATGGAAACGAAAAAAGAAAGTAATTTCTTTCATTCAAGACATCGCTGCAGAGGGGAAGGGGGGGGGGTCATTCTCCTCTCCTCTCCGGCTTGACCTGCATTGAATTCTCATTACCACCTGGACTGACCCCCCCAAGTTTACGCGTAATTGAGTGATAATTGAGTTAAACCCCCTGTGCCTACGGACTGAACCCCAAGAGCAAATGCCAGGTGTAGCAGGTACACATGTGTTGAGGGTGATGGAGGCGAGCCTGGGTGTGTGTGTGTGTGTGTGTGTGTGTGTGTGTGTGTGCGGGGGTGAGGGGAGATGCCATTGTTACGGCTGCTTTGGCTAAAATTGGCCTGGGGACTTGACGTTATGGTTACGTGTGAAAGACGCCACCTCGCTTCGAGTCTCCGGTGAGGCAGCCGTTCTTGTGTCATGTTCTTGTGTCACGCAAGTATACCGTGCGGCCCTTGAAGGGCGGCCACTTGGGTAGTAGGCTGTAGTGAGTCTTTCCCCAACATCGCCAGACTCTGACACTCGTTTCCCTCTCTCGCGCGTCCTATCCTGACGGCGTCGACCTTTTTTTTTTTTCTTATAAAAGACAAACTTTTCACCATCTCAAAAACTCTTTAGACTTTTTTTTTTTTTTTTTTTTTTTTTTTTTTTTTTTTTTTGGCTCACCTGGCCAGAGGCTGTGGGAGGAGGTTTTGCCATGGTTTGGCGTCCGTGCCTTAACTTGGTGCTCTTCGGTCTTTTTCCTCTGAAGCTAAAGGGGTAGTTTGAAGGTAGGGATGGGATGGTGGTGTGTTGGTCCGTTTTCAAAGCTGTGTTCACTGACACACACACACACACACACACACCGACCACTACCATCCTATATGACAAATCTTGCTTAAAGCAGTCGCGGTTCCGACACCTGAATTTTCACATTGTAACCATCTGCTTCAGCTATAGACTCGACCGTGTTGTCCCTTGAATGCCCGGCGACCGACCCCGGGCTTCCATTTAAGATGGCCGCTTTGGAGGACCGAGGATAGACAATTTCTTCAGCGAGCCAGAACTTTATCGTTAAAGGGGGAGATTCGCGACACATTTCAACTGCAGTTGATCTGGCCAGTATTAATTCTTCGCCAGTGTGTGGCAAGAACATAGAAAGGGTAAGGATTCCAGGAATGTACAAGAACACAGCGTACGGGTTGATGAAGTACTTCACATATATCACACATGGTTTGTTTTTTTTTTTCAACGTAGGGGGATACTCTTGACGGGAAGTGGAAGTTGCTCTTAATTTGACAAGAATTTAAAGTGAGGCGAGCGTTACCGGTTCACGTGTGCCTCGGCTTTCTCTTTTATGTGGTTCTTTTTATCTGTCATGCAGAGTCCTGGCCTTGGAGGGGATTTCTCTGCGTGACTGGTCTGTAGGGCTTGGCAGAGGATAGGGGAGCTCTTGGTTTCGGCTCATAGTACATTATTCTTGCTGCGGCTCATGGTACATTATGCGTGTTACGGCTCATAGTACATTATGCGTCTAAGCAAATGAGGCCATTCTTCTTATGTTCCTGACGCTGCATCGCCACGCAGGAACCCGCAAACGAATACCAGAACGCTTGAATATATATATATATATATATATATATATATATATATATATATATATATATATATATATATATATATATATATATTGTGAATGTCTGTAACGAAGACAAAATGCGTATGTGCGTATTTTGATGAATATAACGTCTTTGACATAGCTTAGAAACTGCATGAGATAGGAATAACTAGAACACGGAAAGATGGATTGGTAACGTGTAACGTAAGGAAATCAGCACTAGTTGTACAGGATTAGGCATTGTCCAGTTGCCGCTAAGGTAAATACGCTCACTTTCCTCCCTGAGGCTCCGTACTTGCACCTCTGCCATTTCATCTCGTCGTCTCGCACCTGACGTAGACGCAAGACGGACAACAGTTCCGTAGCTTCCTTTTGCAAGGGAAACGCAGGCGTCGGAAGTAAGACAGAAGATGTGTTCTGTGCCAGAAAGAGAACGGGTGCTAGAATGATGAGGGAAGGGGGAAATGACGAAGTGTTTCGAGTGTAATCGACAGCGGGAGAATGAATAGGTCATAAACGAAGAGAGATCACTTGTGGAGAGTATTGGAATTTCATCAGTAAGAAGGACCTGTCGCCAGCCATATGCCAGCCGTGCCCTCCGTTCGGCCATTATTATAAATGACAACGTATCCTTTAAAGGAGATAAGTTTCAGTCACTCCGTAGGGACGTGAAGACCGAGACAGGACACCAGCGCAAACAAGTACCATTATCATCATCATCACCACATCGCGGAAGAGCCGTGGAAAGACCTCGAGGCAGGAATGTCCGGTGACCTTACCTTCCGCGCAAACAACAGAGCGACAAGTCGACTCGTCCAGAGACTGATGTGTGCACGGATTTTACCGGCCGAGAAGTGCGGAAATCCATGATGATTCTCGCCCTCCACGGCACCAAGACCACACCACCGACTAGAACGCTCCTTTGTGCTAAACAGTCTTTCCTCTCAGGGCGGTCGTAACTGCAGGAGTGTGCGGAGATCTTTCACAGTTTGGATTGCTATTGCTAGGAACGTGAACATCCGGGAACGCATGAGAGCACCGAGGTTGTACTCTCTGGGGACCACAGACGGGGGAGACTAATCGTGATTTACACGGAAAGCCATGCAAGGCCTGGCTCGTAATCTGCAGCCCGGAAATATTTTCCCTTGTTTTGCTCGGCAGACATGGAAAGCTCCCTCTCCAGTAGGTGGGTGGAAGAAGGGAGAGACAGGCCAACTTGTCTGCTTTAATTACGCCCCGTTGTCTAAATATTGGCAGGGGAGGGGGCGGGGGGTAAAAAAAAAAAAAAAGAAACAGGTGCGCTTCGTGACTGGTTTATTTTGGGTAGGTTTAGGGCTAGTTGGAACTGAGTGAGCGAGATTGATGTGGCCCCAGCGAGTTAGGTTGGTGTGGGCGTAGCGGAGACTGGTGGGCGGGCTAGGATGGATGGAGACAGTTGGGTAGGTGTGTGGGTGAGATGTAGGCAGTTGGGTGGGCTAGAGTGGGTGTACGAGGGTGGAGACAGTCGGGTAAGTGGGTGGGTGGGTTGTAGACAGCTAGAGGAGGGTGGGAAGAGTCACGTCGGTGTGTGGTTGCTCTGTAACCTGCTGGGTGGGTGTAGGAGGGTGAGGGCGGTAAGGTGGACGAAAAAAAAAGAAGCTATGAATGCTTGTAAGAGAA
Organism: Panulirus ornatus; assembly: GCF_036320965.1. Classification (NCBI taxonomy): domain Eukaryota; kingdom Metazoa; phylum Arthropoda; class Malacostraca; order Decapoda; family Palinuridae; genus Panulirus; species Panulirus ornatus. The sequence goes on from NC_092237.1 coordinate 10,295,198, forward strand.
AGTCGTATGAATAACGATCACGGAACTCAGGGGACGCGCACCTTGCACGTATTGCGATCATGGGAAACCAACCACTGGATGTACGTATTCCAGGACTAATCGGACTCGTATCTGCTGCCCTGTACCGGATCAGCTGTCGTGGTAGTGGCGTGTACGTGTAAGCCCGCGGGTCGCGGGCACTGCCGGCCTGGTCCACCATGGCTTGGCAGGACACTAGACCTGAGTCAGATGTGGAGGGACGAGACAAGTTCGGAAGACGAAACGTTAAAGTGAAGTATACGTAGGCCTGCGGAATGCGGCCTGAAGCAGCTTGGCTGGTCACGGGAACAACGCGCAATTTGGTCCCAGACAGAAATGCAGAGAGGGAAAGAGAAAGAGAGACGTGATTGAAGAGTTGATGGAAGCTAGCTGTAATGTTGGGGATGAGTGGGCAAGGGTGATTTGATCTGCATAGTTGAGCGAGGCCAGTGTATTGATTTTGAGTTTTGCCGCAAGAGCGGCTAATTTATTGTGCATACCCATCCAGTGGGCTATGGCGCAAAAAGGATATACATAGAGTACACAGAGGGTCCAGTGAGCGATTATTGATGGTAGAACTACATCTGTAGTGTGTACAAGACGTGTGGTGTGGAGTCGGAATTGATGCATAGACTGGGAAGGCCATAAGCCACGTCGAGTGGGGAAAATAGGCCGTGTCACTCTCCATGCATTGGTGGTAACATGGGGGATCAGAGCGTGAACCAAGTTGTTCATGCTGTCAGGAGAGAGGTACATTGGATCTTCCATCCTGGTGTGTATAGACGACTGTTTACTGAGCCTGAGACGGCTTCAGCGGTGAGATATGTTCGACATAGACACGACGTGCACGAGTGTTTGCCGAAACTGGAGGGAAATGCATTATGGTGCTGATTTGGTGCTGGTGGAGCAAAGTGTGTCTCGTGGCAAGACGTGGCTGCCTGGCGACCCAACCTAAGTGGCAGTGGCCGTCGACTGCCACGTTCCCATGGGGATGAAGGACGGGTTGGGAGAGAGTGGCCAGGATGTGTGTGTGTGTGTGTGTGTGTGCGTGTTACGTCTCGGCCTGGAATCCTGAGATTGCATCCTGTTTCACCATTCAGTTGATAAGATGACTGTATGAAAGACCGTATGAAAAGACTGCAAGCTTACGTACTGAACCAGGTCTGTAACAGTTTATAATTATCTTGCCTCTAGGGATCTGATCAAGACCCTTTGTGACCCCCCTGTAATCCCTCTCCACAGCCGCCCCGGGGCTGCGCAGTAAGCTTGCCGCTGATACCCTGCAGAGATGTGGATCAGTCTCCATGTGGGTAGGTGCTTTCTTGCCCTTCGCCACGGGCGGTCTGAGTTGGCCAGCGGTGCTGCAGTGTGGGGAAGGAGTATGCTGTGTGTATAGGACTTGCGGTGTCGTGGCTCTTAAACATAAGGTGTGGGGAGGTGTGTCTGACGACCAAAGTACAACCCCATCTATACCATGTAAATAACCTGGGTTAGTTACCTCTGATGTGGAACTTTATACAATGCTTTTCGAAAATCTGATTAGATTACCTGGGAGGTTTGTCACATGATGAGGTGTGGAGGTTGTGTCTTGAAGATCAGGTATTGTGTGGTGAGTTGTGGCTGCATGCCTGAGGATGCTGCGTTTGTGTGTTTTCCTGTTGGTCAGGTGTGGTGTGGGAGGCGAGATGCAGAGTGATGAGGTATGCTGTGTGTTCCATTGATCAGGTGGTGTGCGAGGAAGTCGAATGGCCTTCACCGATGTGTTAGGCAGTAAGCCGTCGAGTACTATTTCTCGGTGTGGTCTGCTGTCGAGTGATGGTGTGTGTGTGTGTGTGTGTGTGTGTGTGTGTGTGTGTGAGGGGGAGGTGTATAATGACGTGGTTGTGTGGTATCTGTTGTGGGTATGGAGGTGAAGTAGGGGACGAGGTTTGAGGAAAACGCCGCAACACCTGATAGGAAATTATGTTTTTACGTGCGTGGTACAGGATGTCCTTGGTCGCCTGAGTGTTATTGGTGGCGGTGAAGATTGCTGCGTGCGGACTTTTCCGTTCTCTGGATGTGGTCACTCATCCAACTGGCCTCGACGACAGTAAGATGCCTTACGATACGTCAACCTTACAATGATTTTGGACGTCTTTTTCCCCCACAGCTCGATCCGGGACCTGATTTCTGTACCTTACTTATTCCTTGAAATGGTTTCCGAGGACTTCTACCCCTACATCTTGGCTTCGGACCATACCTTACCTTACATACACCATACAGTGGTTTTCTAGGCCTTCTTCCTTTGCTTCTCGTTCTGGGAGCAAGCCCTCATGTTGTTCCTGTTCTCGGCTAGGCTATTAAGATGCTGGTCAAATGTATATCTTAGCTATTCTGATACATTTACAGTTGCTTGCCCAAGTCCTTTATTTCCCCGTCGAATGGCTACACACAGATGATAACAGTTTTGGGCCCCTGTTGTCATATGGTACTCACCGTACCTGATATTCGTTTAGGGAAGAAAAAAGCAATACCGTCCCGTGCGGAATAGAATATATTAACATGACTGGAACTCTGGGAGGATGGTTCACAGTTGTGGGATATGATGATGTCGGGCGACCTCACGGTTGGACAACAATATAGACGAGCTGTCGAGTCTGCGAAGTATATTTTTGATAGGCTGGGTACTGCGAACTCTTAAAACGTGGGTTGATAGGCTGGGTACTGCGAACTCTTAAAACGTGAGTTGATAGGCTGGGTACTGCGAACTTTTAAAACGTGGGTTGATAGGCTGGGTACTGCGAACTCTTAAAACGTGGGTTGATAGACTGGGTACTGCGAACTCTTAAAACGTGGGTTGATAGACTGGGTACTGCGAACTCTTAAAACGTGGGTTGATAGGCTGGGTACTGCGAACTCTTAAAACGTGGGTTGATAGGCTGGGTACTGCGAACTCTTAAAGCGTGGGTTGATAGGCTGGGTACTGCGAACTCTTAAAACGTGGGTTGATAGGCTGGGTACTGCGAACTCTTAAAACGTGGGAAGCAGGACCAAGGATGGCACATTTTCAAAGCTTTTTCTCTCGCGATGGGAATACTGTCGTGTGCTGAAATGATAACATTACTGTCATGGCTGGAAAAAAAAAGAAAGATCCTGATCCAGAAAGAAACGAGGTCATTTGCTATCCGGGTCGGTTAAGTAAATTTTCTGAATTACTGGGACATATGAGAAGCTGTAAGTCTCTCCCCGTTTATGCTCAGACGCAGGAGATACATCATGATAGGTGCATGTAATAAAGTACTTGAGGGCTTTGTGCCTAACCGAGATACATCATGATATTTGCATGTAATAAAGTACTTGAGGGCTTTGTGCCTAACCTGCATTCAAAGGATGACTCCAAATCGGAATGACAGTGTGGGTAGAAACATGCAAATTAATTCCACTGGAGTAAGGATGTCGTAGGAGCATTGGGGGGGAAAAGAGCTTAAACTTCAGGCCCCTTGTCTCTTCAGCCCCATCGGTGATTAGCCACGGATGTTGTTACCTGTGCTTGTATTGTACTAGTACTGTACCCTTGTAATAATCTCTTGATCATTCTGTCCCAGTCTTTCACACCCTGCTTAGCATGGACTCCCCAGCCAGACATCTCCAGAAACTATACATCTGTCTCTTGAAACTTGCATCACCAACCCCACCGAGGTCCTCTGGCGGTGAGCTCCTCTTCCAGTCTCTGGCGACATTCCGGGTCTGTACTACAGCCCCAGCACCTGCGTACCATACTCCAGTGACACAGTTACCCCCGTCTCCAACCACGTGATCTGATCATATACTCTTAATGGCGTGTGAGAGAGAGAGAAAAAAAAAGAAATGATGACACTGATGCAGTATCAACAGTGGCATATCAAAAAAAAAAAAGGAAAAGTCCCCACTCAGTACCTCACACGTGTTAAGTAAGCCTGGCTCTGCCCTACCCATGCCTCGCACGTGGCTCGCCCGGGGCAGGACTTCGTGACGACTGTTGATGACCAGTCTCTAGCCATCCCCCGGTGCATACCAAGAGGAGGGTTCTGATACCATCATCGGCATGGACACCATCCTCTGGCCAAGGTCAGCCATCCTTATACCCCTTGGTCGCTGTATCATCCTTGTCAGGTACCTTAGACTGCCGGTGTCTGGGTTTTAATTACCGGAGTGTGGCTGATGTGGATGACGGGTCCTCTGAAGTATGCACTGCCAGACAGGTGGGTTTCGGACGGCCTGGTCCTCCGCAGACTCGAGGGATTTGCAAATAGGGATGTTCTGAAATAGTTCGTTGTGGATTTTCGTTATCCTAGAGTCCGGCTTCTAACTTAGAATGCAAGTATCGTAAGGTATGGGTAATGCAGAAACTAATAATCCTTGAGTCGGAGCGTCTGAGGATCTAAATATACCAAAATTTAGGTCTCCTGAAGGCTGGTTATACCACAATTCGGGTATCCTCGATTTAGATACCCTTAGATTCTTTAGACACTTTCGAATGTGGCAGTTCCATGATACCTTCCTTAAAACCAAGGTGTTCCAGGATCTGGGTAGCCCAGGACTCATTTACCTTGATATTGTGGAAAGCTGAGGATGCAAGACTGCTAGCTGGACTGTGGCTTGCACTCGAAGTCTGAAATTTGAAATGTGTGGGGTTGGTTGTTCTCATGGCCTTTAGTGAGGAGACGGTGAGCATGACAGCTTGGTCCGAGCGAGCGGTGGGGTTCGGGAGAATACCACAGACGTGCCATCGGAAGGTAAAGCTGAATTCAGGATCCCGGCTCACATGAATGAGCCTTGAGAACAGCAGACAGGGTTGGGTTGGAGTGCGGTGCCCCACGCACGTCGTGTTTTGTCTGAAAATCTCTGGGTAGGTGCTGTGAGTCACCAGGATGTCGAAGTTCTTAGCCGATTTTTTTTCTTTTTTTCTTTTTCGTAATGACGTGTGCAAGAAAACCAGCTTCAGCCGTACCCTGCCGGCTGTGGAACAGGATCATCCGGTTGTTGGCAGGGCGGGCGCGGGCGCGCGCGGTGGGTTAGTGTACGGAAATTTTAGATTCTCTACGCTCACTTTCGCCTCCTTCGTTGACACGCGTGCCACCTGGCTGTAATGGGAATGGCTAGCCTTTGCTAATGCAAGCGGTCCTACTCGTAGCGTTTCCAGAAGACCTTGATGCTAAACCTATTCCTTGAGGAGAGAGGCACATCCCTTGAGCACAGCGGTGAGACCGTTGGGATACTATAGTGGGCTGGTCCATTGATGTGTGCTCGTTACGAGTAGCCTCTCCCTCAGAATAGGTGTCCTGTTTTCGTAATGTCTGCGGTCCTCAGAAACGCCATGGGATGTGGAGACAGTGGAGACATCTGGGAGTCCCCTACACACACACAAGTTCCCACAAAGTGTACCTTACCAACCAGGCTGTAGGGACTACAGTGGGACCAGGTGTTCGCCAGCGTAGTATACATTCACAGACGCTGTCTTCAGCTTCGGGGCCCGGACGGGAGAAACTTAAGATTTTCCATTGGTGAGAGAGAGAGAAGAGAGAGAGAGAGAGAGAGAGAGAGAGAGAGAGAGAGAGAGAGAGAGAGAGAGAGAGAGAGACTGCAGTACTGTCAGGTCACGCGAACAGCCACTCAGAATGTCATCGGCAACAGTCATCCTTTGTACAGAAAGGAGCAAGAGTGAAGGTACCGCTTCTGTAAGACGTCTCGTCCACGCGGTCGACAAGTCGCGGACTGCGACCTTCCAAAATTCAGAGCGTGATTGATCCGTGCACAAGATAACGAGGTGCAGTGGCCGTGGACAGGTATTTAAGCTTTCTTGTCCTCCTCGTTAAGTTAAGTGTTCCGTGTGTGTGTGTGTGTGTGTGTGTGTGTGTGTGGTGAGCATCGGCTACTTCTGTGCCGTCAGCCAGCCTTGAGAGCACCTCCCCTCCCCTCTCCTCCCCTCTCCCATTGTGGACGCCTAGTGTTTGTTTGTTTTTTTTCTCGCGTCGGTTTGACAAGACCCCGTGCTAGGCGGAGACCTGTGGCGACTCTAACAACATCCTGCGTACATATAGATACGTCGTCATTTGCAGCCAGCCTTCAAGGATGTCTGCTCATGGCGTCCGTGCTGTTGGTTCAGTATAAACAGGACCTTTGATAAACCTCATCTGGATTTGTTTTTTTTTTTCTCTATGAGGTTTTATGATCTCATGTTGGTCTTTCAAACTGTCCCTGAACCTTGCAGCGTTGGGAGTAAGCTCAGGATTTTGGCAGACCTGTTGCACCAGCTTCATTTCAAAGATATCTACGGAGGACATTTTGTCATTCATTGTTCTTTTTTTTTTTTTTTTTTTTTTTTTTTTTTACAACGTCTGCCATGCTCTCACAGTGGGGGCCTTCTGTGACTTGAGTATATTACGAGAACGATGAGCCGGCGAGCGAGTCAGAACCACTAGTGATAGCCAGTCCCAGGTGCATATTGTCCCTTATCTAAACCCCCCACTCCACTCCTCCACCACCCACCACCCTTCCATTGCGCTATGTTTACTTTGTATGTATTATCGATCTGGTAATACTGGTTAATAAGCCCGGTGGTAGATAGTGCTGGCCTCCGTCGACGTTGACCCACAATGACCCTAAACACCTTCAGCGAACGTAACACAGCTATAGTTGACTCTTCGAGAGAGAGAGAGAGAGAGAGAGAGAGAGAGAGAGAGAGAGAGAGAGAGAGAGAGAGAGAGATTAGAACGACCGATTGGATTTTACGGACTTTAAAGGACGAGAGAGAGAGAGAGAGAGAGAGAGAGAGAGAGAGAGAGAGAGAGAGAGAGAGAGAGAGATGAAACCCATCGTGATGTTCTTCAAGGCAGTGACACTCGTTTGTATAGAATGCTCCTGTGCGACAGCGTCACATCATTCTAAGCAGGCAGAATTGCCGACTTAGGAACTGTCCAGAGATCTCGTAAATACGCGGGAGACGTATTGTACGCTGACAATCCTTCTAAAGAATGAATCCTTGAGAGACGTAATTCACGCGAACAGTCCTCGTCAAGAATGAGTGAGACAATTCACGTTTGATTATCCCAGTATTCATCGTTCTCAGTATATGTCAAGAAAACCGCATAGCACCATTTTCCTTTGATTGCCATAGATGACTAGAATATCACAGGTAAACTCGATAGCTGTAATTAGGATAGAAAAACAATATATATATATATATATATATATATATATATATATATATATATATATATATATATATTCCGATGAGTCCACGGGGAAAATGAAACACGACAAGTTGCCAAGTGCACTTTCCTATAATAATCACATCATCAGGGGAGATACAAGAGAAAAATATGTCAGTTGATATACATCGAAGAGGCGAAGCATCTACTGTCATAAACTGTTTAGTACATTGCATAAGCACAGAGTAGTTGATTGGAAAATTCTGTTAAAGGTTCAGGACATATATATATATTATGGTTTGTGCCAGAGTAGCCAGAATGCTATTACTTACGTAGGTTTGTAGATCACTGCTTCCAACAGTTTGACGAAGTAAAGATTCACTCTGAGCCCAGGAACCAGCCTACGGTACGCCGCACGTAAGATAATGCTGGCAAACACGTGTATACTGGCCTCCCCAGTCACATGTTGTGGCGGCTGCTGGGTGCAGGAAGGAGAATCCGGTCCCCTGTTCCCTGAACACGTGATGAAACTGGTAGCTGTCTCGTGTGGTGATGCATGAGCCAGTGAAAGGCTGCGGCGGGAGCGGAGCGCGTGAGGCCGCCGCACGTGGCTGGGGTTTAGGCAGGGACAGTGATGAGGTGGGCATTGCAGGGCGTGTGGTTGGGTACCAAGGGAGTGTGACTTGCTGGATGGTGATGACTGGGTATAGAGTGTGTGGGATTGTTAACTTAGGACCAAAGCATAGTCAACTTTGGTCACGCGTTACGGGGTGAGGAAGGATGGGCCACTATGATAGCAGTGATGGAGGGACGAGTAAGTTAGGGGAAGGAGGAATACTATTCCTTGTTGGTGTTATTGAAATAATGCTCGTAAATTATTCTTACTGAAAGTGTATATAGACAGTAAAGGACCGTGTAGTTGGTCGATGAGACGATGAAGATTGCAGTTGGTTGCTTGGCTGTATATGCTCATGTATGGCGGTGTCTGCAGTGCATCACATTTAAAAATGAAATAACTGATCTCGCCCTTCCCGCTGTGATGACAGTGGGCGACACGTTTAATGTGATGTACCTTGGCTCATTGAGTTTGTCATTGTGATGATAGGTTCCAGTAATTCCTGAAGCTGGAAGACTTTGATAGTTATACCCTTGTATTTTTTTTTTTTTTTTTTATATTTTCTTATACGTTTAGGTGTCGATGAATGCATGTGATATGTATGGATAAGTTTTTTTATTGTCTGTGATATGTCACAAAACATATTTCCTGTAATATACGTGACCAATAGATTATTATTATTATTATTATTATTATTATTATTGTTGTTGTTGTTGTTGTTGTTGTTGTTGTTGTTGTTGTTGTTGTTGTTTTTGTTTCTTTATTAATGGTGAACTGGAGCGAGAACCATCTTTATGAGATACTTTGGGCCCATCACGAGCAAACCAGTGTGTGTGTGTGTGTGTGTGTGTGTGTGTGTGTGTGTGTGTGTGTGTGTGTGTGTCAAGAGATGTCAGTTAATCTACACCTGAGTGTATCTGGAATCGGGTGTTGACGAACTGGCCGAGCCAAAGGTAACACAGTCGTGGTCTGGTTATAACCTGACATTGTGAAAGGGTGGTGACCGCACTGTGGTAACCTGTCTCGCCATGGCTCAGAAAGGTGGTGGCCCAGTCCTAGTTAAACCCCCCATGAAGAGGACGGTGCAGTCTTGGGCGTGATGGCCTAACCTAACCTTTAACCTCACCTGGAAGGGTATGGCAGAAGTTAGTATCCAACCGTTGTGTACAAGGGGCGCCCTGCCGTGTGTGTGAAGGGTCGTACCGCAGTGCTCCCAGGGCTAACCTAGATGTATTACAGGGACGACGTCATCTCCATGCTTGTGGTTGCCAACATAAAAACGGCCTCAGTCACGCCCGCCAGCACGCGCTAGGCTGACCCAAATACTTCAGTATCTCCGGCGTTCATAGCCGACGACACCAGGAGTCCCTTATGACTTGGCTGTTCGAACAACATTTCTAAAAAAAAAAAAAAAAATCTGCGTCATTTCTTTGCTCAGAGAAAATCATAAAAGTATTTCTTAGCTTTTGTAGAAAGATGAAGTAAAACCGTACATTCAATCACCTACTCCATCTCTCTCTCTCTCTCTCTCTCTCTCTCTCTCTCTCTCTCTCTCTCTCTCTCTCTCTCTCTCTCTCTCTCTCTCTCTCCTCCTCCTCCCAAGCTTTGTCCACCACTAGTCTTTGTGGTTTGCTGGGGAAAAAAAATCACTCGTAGAGTTGAATAATTAAAAGAGTTGCAGCTTCTGCCCAAGAGAAAATTATTATAGCAAAGGGCATGACCGATTAAAAATAGCACATGATGGTTCACATTAGCGTCGGGGATTCGCGTTTAAGGTAATGATATTGATGTGTGGGTGCGGGGGGCGACAGCGACCGTTTTTATGGAGGAACTATTGGTGGCTGGCGGTTCCAGCGCATAAGATAACTTAACGTAAGTGTATACTATCCATAGGGTTAGGAAAAGCCTAGACTGTGGCTTGGCAAGTGGAAGGGCAAACGAAGACCATCGTGTTTAGGAGGATATTGGGGTTGGGGTGTGTGGGCGTTCAGAGATCTGTCACATCTGCTGCCACCAACAGCTTTCACTACAGGAGTAAGTGAGTGGTCTAATAAGCCCTGGAATACTAGATACACCCGTGGCATCACTGGTGAGTTATTACCTTTTGTTACTTCGCTTCCAGTCTCATTACGAAGTAATTGTGGTCGTTTTAGTGCTATACGACAGACTGGATGCGGCCGAGAATTAATATGATTGTAGCGTAGCGTATTGTGTCAGGATGGAAGCTTTCGCAATAGTGTAGAGAACAAGATGGCCCTTATCTTGCAACGGATATTGGACGTAGTTTGAACAACATCACGTCTCTAAAGTGGACGCGTAACCTGAAATTAACCGTGCCACGTAACCGCTGTGCACAGTATTGCAGAAAGTCTCCACCTCAACCCAACTTAGATTGGTCACGATCGTGTTGAATTCTCGGCCGACCCTCACTCGCTTCATTCAAAATTGCTCGTGATGTTTAGAATAGAAAGAAAGTAAAAGTAATAACTTTGTATTCATATTTACATAGCGTGGGCTTCGGAGGTGTTCAACGTACCTCCTTAAAGCGAAGTGGAACCATGCTGTTGATAATTTGGGACATTGGTCGACCAGACTGTTGGAAAGTCCCGGCCCGCAGGCCCAGGTAGCCACCAAAACCCGGCTCGTCTTGGTACTCGCTGCAAATGGTAATCAAGGACCTGCTTAAGTTTCTCCATCTCATAGTGTTCCTGATGCCCGCACGCAACATGTTGAATGGAAAATATATATATATATATATATATATATATATATATATATATATATATATATATATATATATATATATATATATATATATATATGTGTGTGTGTGTGTGTAAAAGTCATATGTCCATGATGTTCAGGAAATTTTTTTCTTTTAGTGCTTTTTTTTTTCTCTTGTTTAAGGTTGGGATGTAGAATTTCAAAACACGATGGGTGCTAAGGTGAATTGTTCTTTTTTTTTCTAAGCTCTGGAAACGTTGTTTTTAGTTTATTATTATTTCGCCATCATTTCAGACCCAGCTCGTGCCCTCGACGTCCTTTCATTCTCTGTCTTTAGCACATCTGTCCTCGACCTCAATCACTAGATCTGTCCTCCTGTTCCCCTCTCGTGTTTTTTTTCCCCTCTACACCTTTGTCCCCTTTTGCCTCTCTTCCATTCCTATTTTTCATCGTTGGTCCTTCACTTCTCTCTGCCTCCCCCGCCGCAAGCCTAATAACCCACCTTCCTCCTACCATTTGTTATTGCGCAGCCTTGTCGTTTCTTCGTCACCACTTTTCTTGCTGATCTGTTCTCGACTCCGTTCTCTCTCTCTCTCTCTCTCTCTCTCTCTCTCTCTCTCTCTCTCTCTCTCTCTCTCTCTCTCTCTCTCTCTCTCTCTCTCTCACCTACTTATGCAGCCACCGCGCCGTACCGTAATACTGACCTTGGGAGAGAATATGTCCACAAGAATAAACTTTCCACGGCCCAGTATTTTGGTGTCCAGATTATGGATGGTATTCATGCGTTGCGTCTGTGAGTCAGCTGTTACCTCACCTGTGTACCTGACGGTGGTTCTTGAGGCTCGTTTGTCTTCCCTTCACGGCTCGGCCTGCTGCCAACCCGCCATTGTTGGCTACTGTGGTCAGTCGGTCTGAGGTGGTGGATCGTCCGCTCACGGCGTCGCCAGTAGCTAGGGTACCAAGATGTTCGCTTGTGAGGTTTTTGAAAAAAAAAAAAAAATAAGTTACCCGCTACGCGACCCATCATGGTTAGAGTAGTGGCACGATGTGATGTGAGCCGATTCTCAGGACGTTGACTTGTGTCGAAAAGGATATACAGGTAAGGTAAAGCGAAGGAAGATTTTGTATATATATATACAGAATTACATTAACGATTATTTACGTAGAGGTGGATATATAGTTTGATGTATGAAGGAATAAGGATGTGGCCACGTATATCCTGAACTCATTCCCTGGGTTAGTTAGACGTGCGTGTTCCCGTGCGTTGAAAAACAACGGTAGTGCCCTGCCACACAAGAGAAAGGGTGAGGAGGCGCTTGCGGTAAAGCATTCCTCCAACGTATATCGCCTTGAGTGATCTGAATTACTTTGCATATGGTTTTTATCGTGTCTCCACACTCCACATTGTGTACTCACCGTTTGACACTATGTCGCGAATGAACTCTGAAAGCAGGGGAAGAAGGTTTGGTGTATGAATTCTTTCATTCAGGTTTTTTTCTTAGCTTCGTCAAGTCTTTTGACGTGTGTAAAGTTTAGTTGTTAACGGAGTCGCGAGAGATACACAGAGATGCATATGTAGAAGCTCGTGTGTGTGTGTGTGTGTGTTGAGTTCTTAACCTCTTACATAATAGCGTGACCTTTGACTTGACCCGTCGGAGTCTGGTCAGATGCAGAATGTCATTCCCAAGGTTCGTTCCGTCGTGTTTAAGGGGATACCCAGCACTGTCATGTTATTCCACGTGAGGGAGGGGAAAAAAAATAGGACGTGGCTCATTAACTTAGTTGAAATCCAGTGAAGAGTAGACGCGTGAGTGGTTCAATTGACAAAACCCTAAATACGTAAGTAACAAGACTTAATACCAGTACAAGTCCACGACTTCCCCATGAAGTCTTCCGGAAGAATTTTATGGTGGAAATTTTTGCACTGCTGGCGGTAGTACCTCTCCAAACCCTAGTGTGTGTTTGGTGTTTTCTGACAGTATATCACTTGTACCTCCGTTCCTCACGCGGCTTTCGGCTAGTACACGCAACCCCGCACTTGTCCTTAATTCCCACAGGGAATCATTGCCATTTACAGATTGAGCAAGACATTAAGAAGGACCTCCAGGGTGAACCTTTTGACTTGCTTCGAGTAACAGCAACTTTTTTTTCTTTTGAACTCGAGCTGATATTCTGGCAGCTTGGCCCAGCTTCTGATCCACAAGATATATATACTTTTTTTCTTCCTACGTTATATGTCTACCTTTCTCATGTTACGGTACAGCTCTGCGTGATATTATTGTCCAGCTATCCTGTGTGCTGTGATGTCTCAAGAGCCAGCTTAGGTTTGGTTGATGACTAAATGATGTAGGGTTGGCTTTGTGTGTTGTGTCCGGATGTGACATGTCATCCCTGACGGCGTGCGCACCGCCCGAGATGGCAAGGAGGTTGTCGTGGTGGTGGTGGTGGGTGGTGGTGATGACGGCAGGAGCTAGAAATGACTGCTAGTGGAGGTGGTGTGATTGATGGGGTATTGATAATGATGATGATGATGATGGTGGTGGTGATGGCGAGGTTAGGTGGTGATGATGATGATGGGGAAGAGTGTTTGGATACGAGATGGAATTGCGTAATAGACATTTTAAAAGTTGAACGTCCTCTGGCTGCTGCTGCTGCTGCTGCTGCACTTTGTGTATATCACGTGATCAGGTTCGGCTCCCACCTCCTTGCCGTCCGTGCTGAGCCCGGTGCTCTACCCCCCAGCCTTCTATCCCCCCTTCTCACCCTTTCTAAGTAAGTTATGTATCGCCCATATGTATTTCCCTTGAGTATAGAAAAAACTTGGGTTTTGCTGCTTCTTCTTGTTACTTTGTTTTCCTTGTTTTGTTTTTTATTTCCTTTGCTGCAAAAGTCGAGTGGCACTTTGGTTTGCCCCTCTTCTCCAAAGTGGAGGGCGGTGTGATTTGCCCCTCTGATGCTAAACAGTTTAGTGAGTAAATGGTTCTAAATGCTCATTAAAAAAAAAGATATTTTAAGACTGGATTTATGGACGCGGACCATAGTTTTATGCCAGAGACCGTCGTCCCTTGATATAGATTTATGCCAGAGACCGTCGTCCCTCGATATAGATTTATGCCAGAGACTGTCGTCCCTCGATATAGATTTATGCCAGAGACCGTCGTCCCTTGATATAGATTTATGCCAGTGACCGTCGTCCCTCGATATAGATTTTGAAGGTCGGGGCTAATAAGGGAAGTTCATGAAGTGATATTCATTAGGTGCTGCAGAATCTTATGCAGAGGACGTAAGTGCTGCACAAGCACGTTGTCTTGCTTTTGTGTCCCTCAGGTTGGTGCAACCAGCGATTGTGTGTGTGTGGTGCCCTGCAGGTTCGTCGTGTCCTGGGCATTTATTTGACCGGTGCCCCCTGAGGTGGGTGTCCTGGGTATTTGTTTTGTATGTTGTCCTTCAGAATGGTGTCCTGGGTATTTGTGTGTTTGTTGTCCTTCAGAATGGTGTCCTGGGTATTTGTGTGTTTGTTGTCCTTCAGAATGGTGGCCTGGGTATATGTCTGTTAGATGGCCTTCAAGATGTTGTCCCGGGTATTTGCCAATAGTAAGTTCAGTAGACGTGGGCGGGCCACTGACATTTGAGTTATTTACCGAACATTTTATTTTTTTTTTTTTTTTCATGGCATCTCGGCTACGTCGTTGGGCAGACTTGCACACCCCACCCAGTCTGTGTTTCCGAGCAGAGGACTGCATTCGGATGCTCACTAACCACTAGGCCTTTGTTTACTTTTCATGAGTCACCGGTACCAGTAATAGTTAAGGGTAATTTTCGGCTCCAAAAACTTTTTGTTTCAAAATTAAAAGATAAGATACTCAATCAATTCTATACTACAAATAATCAGGGAAAATATATCGTAAAGCTCTTAGTCACCGATACATACCCAATGAATACGATGCAAAGGAGCAGAAATTATTTTAAAATTGGCTACATTTAACAGCTTAATCGAATGTCGTAAAGGCAACTAAATGATATTTTAACAACAGATTTGTATTCAGCATGAAAAATACTTCTTATAATAAGTTTTTAAAGGAAATTAATTTTTCTGAGAAAAATGCCAAAAAATGAAGGTAATAGTTCAGGGAAATTTTCGACTCCAAAAACTTTTTGTTTCAGAATTGAAAGATAAGATACTAAATCACTTCTATACAACAAATAATCAAAGAAAATATATCGTAATGCTCTTAGTCACCGATATATACCCAATGAATACGATGCAAAGGAGCAGAAATTATTTCAAAATTGGCTATATTTAACAGATCAGTTGAATGTCGTAAAGGCAACTAAATTATATTTTAACATCAGATTTGTATTCAGCATTAGAAATACTTCTTATAATAAGTTTTTAAAGGAAATCAAATTCTCTAAGAAAAATACCAAAAATTGAAGGTAATAGTTCAGGATAATTTTCGACTCCAAAAACTATTTGTTTCAGAATGGAAAGATGAAATATTCAAACACAACAGTTTTTGAAATAATCATAGAAAATGTTTCATATTGCTCTTAGTTACCGATACATACCCAGTAAATAAGATAGAAAGA
Organism: Panulirus ornatus; assembly: GCF_036320965.1. NCBI lineage: Eukaryota > Metazoa > Arthropoda > Malacostraca > Decapoda > Palinuridae > Panulirus > Panulirus ornatus. The sequence continues at coordinate 10,310,315 of NC_092237.1, forward strand.
AGGAAAAATTTTAAGATTAACTACATTTAACAGCTTAATTGAATGTCACATAGACGACTAAACGATATTTTAACACCAGATTTGTATTCAGCATTAAAAATACTTCTTATAATGAGTTTTTAAAGGAAATCAATTTTTCTGAGAAAAATACTAAAAATTGAAGGTAATAGTTCAGGATATTTTTTAGCTCAAAAAACTTTTTGTTTCAAAATTGAGGGAAAAGATACTCAATCACTTCTATACAACAAATACTCACAGAAAATATATCGTAATGCTCTTAGTCACCGATACATACCCAATGAATAGAATGCATAGGAGCAGAAATTATTTTAAAATTGGCTACATTTAACAGCTTAATTGAATGTCGGAAAGACAACTACATGACATTTTAATATCAGATTTGTATTCAGCAGTAGAAATTCTTCTCATAATAAGTTTTTAAAGGAAATCAATTTTTCTGAGAAAAATGTCAAAAATTGAAGGTAATAGTTCAGGGTAATTTTCGGCTCCAAAAACTTTTTGTTTCAAAATTAAAAGATAAGATACTCAATCACTTCTATACAAAAAATAATCAGGGAAAATATATCGTAATGCTCTTAGTCACCGATACATAACCAATGAATACGATGCAAAGAATGAGAAATTATTTTAAAATTGGCTACATTTAACAGTGTAATTGAATGTCGTAAAGGCAACTAAATGATATCTTAATATCAGATTTCTCCTCAGCATGAAAAATACTTCTTAAAATAAGTTTTTAAAGGAAATCAATTTTTTCTGAGAAAAATGCCAAAAATTGAAGGTAATAGTTCAGGGTAATTTTCGGCTCCAAAAACCTTTTGTTTCAAAATTGAGGGAAAAGATACTCAATCACTTCTATACAACAAATAATCATAGAAAATATATCGCAATGCTCTTAGTCACCGATACATACCCAATGAATACGATGCAAAGGAGCAGAAATTACTTTCAAAATTTGCTACATTTAACAGCTTAATTGAATGTCGTAAAGGCAACTAAATGATATTTTAATATCAGATTTGTCTCAGCATTAGAAAATACTTCTTATAATAAGTTTTTAAAGGAAATCAATTTTTCTGAGAAAAATGCCAAAAATTGAAGGTAATAGTTCAGGGTAATTTTCGGCTCCAAAAACTTTTTGTTTCAAAATTGAAAGATAAGATACTCAATCACTTCTATACAACAAATAATCAAAGAAAATATATCGTAAAGCTCTTAGTCACCGATACATACCCAATGAATACGATGCAAAGGAGCAGAAATTATTTCAAAATTGGCTATATTTAACAGCTCAATTGAATGTTGTAAAGGCAACTAAATTAAATTTTAACATCAGATTTGTATTCAGCATTAGAAATACTTCTTATAATAAGTCTTTAAAGGAAATCAAATTTCTGAGAAAAATACCAAAAATTGAAGGTAATAGTTCAGGGTAATTTTCGACTCCAAAAACTATTTGTTTCAGAATTGAAAGATGAAATATTCAAACACATCAGTTTTTGAAATAATCATAGAAAATGTTTCCTATTGCTCTCAGTTACCGATACATACCCAGTAAATACGATACAATGAAGGAAAAATTATTTTAAGATTAACTACATTTAACAGCTTAATTGAATGTCACATAGGCGACTAAACGATATTTTAACACCAGATTTGTATTCAGCATTAAAAATACTTCTTATAATGAGTTTTTAAAGCAAATCTATTTTTTTGAGAAAAATACTAAAAATTGAAGGTAATAGTCCAGGATATTTTTTAGCTCAAAAAACTTTTTGTTTCAAAATTGAGGGAAAAGATACTCAATCACTTCTATACAACAAATAATCATAGAAAATATATCGTAATGCTCTTAGTCACCGATACATACCCAATGAATACGATGCATAGGAGCAGAAATTATTTTAAAATTGGCTACATTTAACAGCTTAATTGAATGTCGGAAAGACAACTAAATGACATTTTAATATCAGATTTGTATTCAGCAGTAGAAATACTTCTTATAATAAGTTTTTAAAGGAAATCAATTTTTCTGAGAAAAATGTCAAAAATTGAAGGTAATAGTTCAGGGTAATTTTCGGCTCCAAAAACTTTTTGTTTCAAAATTAAAAGATAAGATACTCAATCACTTCTATACTAAAAATAATCAGGGAAAATATATCGTAATGCTCTTAGTCACCGATACATACCCAATGAATACGATGCAAAGGAGAGAAATTATTTCAAAATTGGCTACATTTAACAGCTTAATTGAATGTCGTAAAGGCAACTAAATGATATCTTAATATCAGATTTGTCCTCAGCATGAAAAATACTTCTTATAATAAGTTTTTAAAGGAAATCAATTTTTCTGAGAAAAATGCCAAAAATTGAAGGTAATAGTTCAGGGTAATTTTCGGCTCCAAAAACTTTTTGTTTCAAAATTGAAAGATAAGATACTCAATCACTTCTATACAACAAATAATCAAAGAAAATATATCGTAAAGCTCTTAGTCACCGATATATACCCAATGAATACGATGCAAAGGAGCAGAAATTATTTCAAAATTGGCTATATTTAACAGCTCAATTGAATGTCGTAAAGGCAACTAAATTATATTTTAACATCAGATTTGTATTCAGCATTAGAAATACTTCTTATAATAAGTTTTTAAAGGAAATCAAATTTTCTAAGAAAAATACCAAAAATTGAAGGTAATAGTTCAGGATAATTTTCGACTCCAAAAACTATTTGTTTCAGAATGGAAAGATGAAATATTCAAACACAACAGTTTTTGAAATAATCATAGAAAATGTTTCATATTGCTCTTAGTTACCGATACATACCCAGTAAATAAGATACAAAGAAGGAAAAATTTTAAGATTAACTACATTTAACAGCTTAATTGAATGTCACATAGACGACTAAACGATATTTTAACACCAGATTTGTATTCAGCATTAAAAATACTTCTTATAATGAGTTTTTAAAGGAAATCAATTTTTCTGAGAAAAATACTAAAAATTGAAGGTAATAGTTCAGGATATTTTTTAGCTCAAAAAACTTTTTGTTTCAAAATTGAGGGAAAAGATACTCAATCACTTCTATACAACAAATACTCACAGAAAATATATCGTAATGCTCTTAGTCACCGATACATACCCAATGAATACGATGCATAGGAGCAGAAATTATTTTAAAATTGGCTACATTTAACAGCTTAATTGAATGTCGGAAAGACAACTACATGACATTTTAATATCAGATTTGTATTCAGCAGTAGAAATTCTTCTCATAATAAGTTTTTAAAGGAAATCAATTTTTCTGAGAAAAATGTCAAAAATTGAAGGTAATAGTTCAGGGTAATTTTCGGCTCCAAAAACTTTTTGTTTCAAAATTAAAAGATAAGATACTCAATCACTTCTATACTAAAAATAATCAGGGAAAATATATCGTAATGCTCTTAGTCACCGATACATAACCAATGAATACGATGCAAAGAATGAGAAATTATTTTAAAATTGGCTACATTTAACAGCTTAATTGAATGTCGTAAAGGCAACTAAATGATATCTTAATATCAGATTTCTCCTCAGCATGAAAAATACTTCTTAAAATAAGTTTTTAAAGGAAATCAATTTTTTCTGAGAAAAATGCCAAAAATTGAAGGTAATAGTTCAGGGTAATTTTCGGCTCCAAAAACTTTTTGTTTCAAAATTGAAAGATAAGATACTCAATCACTTCTATACAACAAATAATCAAAGAAAATATATCGTAAAGCTCTTACTCACCGATACATACCCAATGAATACGATACAAAGGAGCAGAAATTATTTCAAAATTGGCTACATTTAACAGCTCAATTGAATGTTGTAAAGGCAGCTAAATGACATTTTAACATCAGATTTGTATTCAGTATTAGAAATACTTCTTATAATAAGTCTTTAAAGGAAATCAATTTTTCTGAGAAAAATACCAAAAATTGAAGGTAATAGTTCAGGGTAATTTTCGACTCCAAAAACTATTTGTTTCAGAATTGAAAGATGAAATATTCAAACACATCAGTTTTTGAAATAATCATAGAAAATGTTTCATATTGCTCTCAGTTAATGATACATACCCAGTAACTACGATACAAAGGAAAAATTATTTTAAGATTAACTACATTTAACAGCTTAATTGAATGTCACATAGGCGACTAAACGATATTTTAACACCAGATTTGTATTCTGCATTAAAAATACTTCTTATAATGAGTATTTAAAGCAAATCAATTTTTCTGAGAAAAAGATTAAAAATTGAAGGTAATAGTTCAGGATATTTTTTAGCTCAAAAATTTTTTGTTTCAAAATTGAGGGAAAAGATACTCAATCACTTTTATACAACAAGTAATCATAGAAAATATATCGTAATGCTCTTAATCACCGATATATACCCAATGAATACGATGCATAGGAGCAGAAATTATTTTAAAATTGGCTACATTTAACAGCTTAATTGAATGTCGTAAAGCCAACTGAATGATATTTTAACAACAGATTTGTATTCAGTATGAAAAATACTTCTTATAATAAGTTTTTAAAGGAAATTGATTTTTCTGAGAAAAATGCCAAAAATTGAAGGTAATAGTTCAGGGAAATTTTCGACTCCAAAAACTTTTTGTTTCAAAATTGAAAGATTATATACTCAATCACTTCTATACTACAAATAATCATAGAAATTATATCGTAATGCTCTTACTCACCGATACATACCCAGTGAATACGATGCAAAGGAGCAGAAATTATTTCAAAATTTGCTACATTTAACAGCTTAATTGAATGTCGTAAAGCCAACTAAATTATATTTTAATATCAGATTTGTCCTCAGCATGAAAAATACTTTTTATAATAAGTTTTTAAAGGAAATCAATTTTTCTGAGAAAAATGCCAAAAATTGAAGGTAATAGTTCAGGGTAATTTTCGGCTCCAAAAACTTTTTGTTTCAGTATTGAAAGATAAGATACTAAATCACTTCTATACAACAAATAATCAAAGAAAATATATCGTAATGCTCTTAGTCACCGATATATACCCAATGAATACGATGCAAAGGAGCAGAAATTATTTCAAAATTGGCTATATTTAACAGATCAGTTGAATGTCGTAAAGGCAACTAAATTATATTTTAACATCAGATTTGTATTCAGCATTAGAAATACTTCTTATAATAAGTTTTTAAAGGAAATCAAATTCTCTAAGAAAAATACCAAAAATTGAAGGTAATAGTTCAGGATAATTTTCGACTCCAAAAACTATTTGTTTCAGAATGGAAAGATGAAATATTCAAACACATCAGTTTTGAAATAATCATAGAAAATGTTTCATATTGCTCTTAGTTACCGATACATACCCAGTAAATACGATACAAAGAAGGAAAAATTTTTAAGATTAACTACATTTAACAGCTTAATTGAATGTCACATAGGCGACTAAACGATATTTTAACACCAGATTTGTATTCAGCATTAAAAATACTTCTTATAATGAGTTTTTAAAGGAAATCAATTTTTCTGAGAAAAATACTAAAAATTGAAGGTAATAGTTCAGGATATTTTTTAGCTCAAAAAACTTTTTGTTTCAAAATTGAGGGAAAAGATGCTCAATCACTTCTATACAACAAATACTCACAGAAAATATATCGTAATGCTCTTAGTCACCGATACATACCCAATGAATACGATGCATAGGAGCAGAAATTATTTTAAAATTGGCTACATTTAACAGCTTAATTGAATGTCGGAAAGACAACTACATGACATTTTAATATCAGATTTGTATTCAGCAGTAGAAATTCTTCTCATAATAAGTTTTTAAAGGAAATCAATTTTTCTGAGAAAAATGTCAAAAATTGAAGGTAATAGTTCAGGGTAATTTTCGGCTCCAAAAACTTTTTGTTTCAAAATTAAAAGATAAGATACTCAATCACTTCTATACTAAAAATAATCAGGGAAAATATATCGTAATGCTCTTAGTCACCGATACATAACCAATGAATACGATGCAAAGAATGAGAAATTATTTTAAAATTGGCTACATTTAACAGCGTAATTGAATGTCGTAAAGGCAACTAAATGATATCTTAATATCAGATTTCTCCTCAGCATGAAAAATACTTCTTAAAATAAGTTTTTAAAGGAAATCAATTTTTCTGAGAAAAATGCCAAAAATTGAAGGTAATAGTTCAGGGTAATTTTCGGCTCCAAAAACTTTTTGTTTCAAAATTGAAAGATAAGATACTCAATCACTTCTATACAACAAATAATCAAAGAAAATATATCGTAATGCTCTTAGTCACCGATATATACCCAATGAATACGATGCAAAGGAGCAGAAATTATTTCAAAATTGGCTACATTTAACAGCTCAATTGAATGTCGTAAAGGCAACTAAATGATATTTTAACATCAGATTTGTATTCAGCATTAGAAATACTTCTTATAATAAGTTTTTAAAGGAAATCAAATTTTCTGAGAAAAATACCAAAAATTGAAGGTAAATAGTTCAGGGTAATTTTCGACTCCAAAAACTATTTGTTTCAGAATTGAAAGATGAAATATTCAAACACATCAGTTTTTGAAATAATCATGGAAAATGTTTCATATTGCTCTCAGTTACCGATACATACCCAGTAAATACGATACAAAGAAGGAAAAATTATTTTAAGATTAACTACATTTAACAGCTTAATTGAATGTCACATAGGCGACTAAACGATATTTTAACACCAGATTTGTATTCAGCATTAAAAATACTTCTTATAATGAGTTTTTAAAGCAAATCAATTTTTCTGAGAAAAATACTAAAAATTGAAGGTAATAGTTCAGGATATTTTTTAGCTCAAAAAACTTTTTGTTTCAAAATTGAGGGAAAAGATACTCAATCACTTCTATACAATAAATAATCATAGAAAACATATCGTAATGCTCTTAGTCACCGATACATACCCAATGAATACGATGCAAAGGAGCGGAAATTATTTTAGAATTGGCTACATTTAACAGCATCATTGAATGTTGTAAAGCCAACTAAATGATATTGTAATATCAGATTTGTATTCAGCATAAAAAATACTTATAATAAGTTTTTAAAGGAAATCAATTTTTCTGAGAAAAATGCCAAAAATTGAAGGTAATAGTTCAGGGTAATTTTCGGCTCCAAAAACTTTTTGTTTCAAAACTGAAAGATAAGATACTCAATCACTTCTATACAACAAATAATCAAAGAAAATATATCGTAAAGCTCTTAGTCACCGATATATACCCAATGAATACGATGCAAAGGAGCAGAAATTATTTCAAAATTGGCTATATTTAACAGCTCAATTGAATGTTGTAAAGGCAACTAAATTATATTTTAACATCAGATTTGTATTCAGCATTAGAAATACTTCTTATAATAAGTTTTTAAAGGAAATCAAATTCTCTAAGAAAAATACCAAAAATTGAAGGTAATAGTTCAGGATAATTTTCGACTCCAAAAACTATTTGTTTCAGAATGGAAAGATGAAATATTCAAACACAACAGTTTTTGAAATAATCATAGAAAATGTTTCATATTGCTCTTAGTTAGCGATACATACCCAGTAAATAAGATACAAAGAAGGAAAAATTTTAAGATTAACTACATTTAACAGCTTAATTGAATGTCACATAGACGACTAAACGATATTTTAACACCAGATTTGTATTCAGCATTAAAAATACTTCTTATAATGAGTTTTTAAAGGAAATCAATTTTTCTGAGAAAAATACTGAAAATTGAAGGTAATAGTTCAGGATATTTTTTAGCTCAAAAAACTTTTTGTTTCACAATTGAGGGAAAAGATACTCAATCACTTCTATACAACAAATACTCACAGAAAATATATCGTAATGCTCTTAGTCACCGATACATACCCAAAGAATACGATGCATAGGAGCAGAAATTATTTTAAAATTGGCTACATTTAACAGCTTAATTGAATGTCGGAAAGACAACTACATGACATTTTAATATCAGATTTGTATTCAGCAGTAGAAATTCTTCTCATAATAAGTTTTTAAAGGAAATCAATTTTTCTGAGAAAAATGTCAAAAATTGAAGGTAATAGTTCAGGGTAATTTTCGGCTCCAAAAACTTTTTGTTTCAAAATTAAAAGATAAGATACTCAATCACTTCTATACTAAAAATAATCAGGGAAAATATATCGTAATGCTCTTAGTCACCGATACATAACCAATGAATACGATGCAAAGAATGAGAAATTATTTTAAAATTGGCTACATTTAACAGCTTAATTGAATGTCGTAAAGGCAACTAAATGATATCTTAATATCAGATTTCTCCTCAGCATGAAAAATACTTCTTAAAATAAGTTTTTAAAGGAAATCAATTTTTTCTGAGAAAAATGCCAAAAATTGAAGGTAATAGTTCAGGGTAATTTTCGGCTCCAAAAACCTTTTGTTTCAAAATTGAAAGATAAGATACTCAATCACTTCTATACAACAAATAATCAAAGAAAATATATCGTAATGCTCTTAGTCACCGATACATAACCAATGAATACGATGCAAAGGAGGAGAAATTATTTCAAAATTGGCTACATTTAACAGCTCAATTGAATGTCGTAAAGGCAATTAAATGATATTTTAACATCAGATTTGTATTCAGCATTAGAAATACTTCTCATAATAAGTTTTTAAAGGAAATCAATTTTTTGAGAAAAATACCAAAAATTGAAGGTAATAGTTCAGGGTAATTTTCGACTCCAAAAACTATTTGTTTCAGAATTGAAAGATGAAATATTCAAACACATCAGTTTTTGAAATAATCATGGAAAATGTTTCATATTGCTCTCAGTTACCGATACATACCCAGTAAATACGATACAAAGAAGGAAAAATTATTTTAAGATTAACTACATTTAACAGCTTAATTGAATGTCACATAGGCGACTAAACGATATTTTAACACCAGATTTGTATTCAGCATTAAAAATACTTCTTATAATGAGTTTTTAAAGCAAATCTATTTTTCTGAGAAAAATACTAAAAATTGAAGGTAATAGTTCAGGATATTTTTTAGCTCAAAAAACTTTTTGTTTCAAAATTGAGGGAAAAGATACTCAATCACTTCTATACAACAAATAATCATAGAAAATATATCGTAATGCTCTTAGTCACCGATACATACCCAATGAATACGATGCATAGGAGCAGAAATTATTTTAAAATTGGCTACATTTAACAGCTTAATTGAATGTCGTAAAGGCAAGTAAATGATATTTTAATATCAGATTTGTCCTCAGCATGAAAAATACTTCTTATAATAAGTTTTTAAAGGAAATCAATTTTTCTGAGAAAAATGCCAAAAATTGAAGGTAATAGTTCAGGGTAATTTTCGGCTCCAAAAACTTTTTGTTTCAAAATTGAAAGATAAGATACTCAATCACTTCTATACAACAAATAATCAAAGAAAATATATCGTAAAGCTCTTACTCACCGATACATACCCAATGAATACGATACAAAGGAGCAGAAATTATTTCAAAATTGGCTACATTTAACAGCTCAATTGAATGTTGTAAAGGCAGCTAAATGACATTTTAACATCAGATTTGTATTCAGTATTAGAAATACTTCTTATAATAAGTCTTTAAAGGAAATCAATTTTTCTGAGAAAAATACCAAAAATTGAAGGTAATAGTTCAGGGTAATTTTCGACTCCAAAAACTATTTGTTTCAGAATTGAAAGATGAAATATTCAAACACATCAGTTTTTGAAATAATCATAGAAAATGTTTCATATTGCTCTCAGTTAATGATACATACCCAGTAACTACGATACAAAGAAGGAAAAATTATTTTAAGATTAACTACATTTAACAGCTTAATTGAATGTCACATAGGCGACTAAACGATATTTTAACACCAGATTTGTATTCTGCATTAAAAATACTTCTTATAATGAGTATTTAAAGCAAATCAATTTTTCTGAGAAAAGATTAAAAATTGAAGGTAATAGTTCAGGATATTTTTTAGCTCAAAAATTTTTTGTTTCAAAATTGAGGGAAAAGATACTCAATCACTTTTATACAACAAGTAATCATAGAAAATATATCGTAATGCTCTTAATCACCGATATATACCCAATGAATACGATGCATAGGAGCAGAAATTATTTTAAAATTGGCTACATTTAACAGCTTAATTGAATGTCGTAAAGGCAACTAAATGATATTTTAACAACAGATTTGTATTCAGTATGAAAAATACTTCTTATAATAAGTTTTTAAAGGAAATTGATTTTTCTGAGAAAAATGCCAAAAATTGAAGGTAATAGTTCAGGGAAATTTTCGACTCCAAAAACTTTTTGTTTCAAAATTGAAAGATTATATACTCAATCACTTCTATACTACAAATAATCATAGAAATTATATCGTAATGCTCTTACTCACCGATACATACCCAGTGAATACGATGCAAAGGAGCAGAAATTATTTTAAAATTGGCTACATTTAACAGCTTAATTGAATGTCGTAAAGCCAACTAAATGATATTTCAATATCAGATTTGTATTCAGAATGAAAAATACTTCTTATAATAAGTTTTTAAAGGAAATCAATTTTTCTGAGAAAAATGCCAAAAATTGAAGGTAATAGTTCAGGGTAATTTTCGGCTCCAAACACTTTTTGTTTCAAAATTGAAAGATAAGATACTCAATCACTTCTATACAACAAATAATCATTGAAAATATATCGTAATGCTCTTAGTCACTGATATATACCCAATGAATACGATGCAAAGGAGCAGAAATTATTTCAAAATTTGCTACATTTAACAGCTTAATTGAATGTCGTAAAGGCAACTAAATGATATTTTAATATCAGATTTGTCCTCAGCATGAAAAATACTTTTTATAATAAGTTTTTAAAGGAAATCAATTTTTCTGAGAAAAATGCCAAAAATTGAAGGTAATAGTTCAGGGTAATTTTCGGCTCCAAAAACTTTTTGTTTCAGAATTGAAAGATAAGATACTAAATCACTTCTATACAACAAATAATCAAAGAAAATATATCGTAATGCTCTTAGTCACCGATATATACCCAATGAATACGATGCAAAGGAGCAGAAATTATTTCAAAATTGGCTATATTTAACAGATCAGTTGAATGTCGTAAAGGCAACTAAATTATATTTTAACATCAGATTTGTATTCAGCATTAGAAATACTTCTTATAATAAGTTTTTAAAGGAAATCAAAATTCCTGAGAAAAATACCAAAACTTGAAGGTAAATAGTTCAGGGTAATTTTCGACTCCAAAAACTATTTGTTTCAGAATTGAAAGATGAAATATTCAAACACATCAGTTTTTGAAATAATCTTGGAAAATGTTTCATATTGCTCTTAGTTACCGATACATACCCAGTGAATACGATACAAAGAAGGAAAAATTATTTTGAGATTAACTACATTCTAACAGCTTAATTGAATGTCACATAGGCGACTAAACGATATTTTAACACCAGATTTGTATTAAGCATTAAAAATACTTCTTATAATGAGTTTTTAAAGGAAATCAATTTTTCTGAGAAAGATACTAAAAATTGAAGGTAATAGTTCAGGATATTTTTTAGCTCAAAAAACTTTTTGTTTCAAAATTGAGGGAAAAGATACTCAATCACTTCTATACAACAAATAATCATTGAAAATATATAGTAATGCTCTGAGTCACCGATATATATCCAATGAATACGATGCAAAGGAGCAGAAATTATTTCAAAATTGGCTACATTTAACAGCTTAATTGAATGTCGTAAAGGCAACTAAATGATATTTTAATATCAGATTTGTCCTCATTATGAAAAATGCTTCATATAAAAGTTTTTAAAGGAAATCAATTTTTCTGAGAAAAATGCCAAAAATTGAAGGTAATATGTCAGGGTAATTTTCGGCTCCAAAAACTTTTTGTTTCAAAACTGAAAGATAAGATACTCAATCACTTCTATACAACAAATAATCAAAGAAAATATATCGTAAAGCTCTTAGTCACCGATATATACCCAATGAATACGATGCAAAGGAGCAGAAATTATTTCAAAATTGGCTATATTTAACAGCTCAATTGAATGTCGTAAAGGCAACTAAATTATATTTTAACATCAGATTTGTATTCAGCATTAGAAATACTTCTTATAATAAGTTTTTAAAGGAAATCAAATTCTCTAAGAAAAATACCAAAAATTGAAGGTAATAGTTCAGGATAATTTTCGACTCCAAAAACTATTTGTTTCAGAATGGAAAGATGAAATATTCAAACACAACAGTTTTTGAAATAATCATAGAAAATGTTTCATATTGCTCTTAGTTACCGATACATACCCAGTAAATACGATACAAAGAAGGAAAAATTTTAAGATTAACTACATTTAACAGCTTAATTGAATGTCACATAGACGACTAAACGATATTTTAACACCAGATTTGTATTCAGCATTAAAAATACTTCTTATAATGAGTTTTTAAAGGAAATCAATTTTTCTGAGAAAAATACTAAAAATTGAAGGTAATAGTTCAGGATATTTTTTAGCTCAAAAAACTTTTTGTTTCAAAATTGAGGGAAAAGATACTCAATCACTTCTATACAACAAATACTCACAGAAAATATATCGTAATGCTCTTAGTCACCGATACATACCCAATGAATACGATGCATAGGAGCAGAAATTATTTTAAAATTGGCTACATTTAACAGCTTAATTGAATGTCGGAAAGACAACTAAATGACATTTTAATATCAGATTTATATTCAGCAGTAGAAATTCTTCTCATAATAAGTTTTTAAAGGAAATCAGTTTTTCTGAGAAAAATGCCAAAAATTTAAGGTAATAGTTCAGGGTAATTTTGGACTCCAAAAACTTTTTGTTTCAAAATTGAAAGCTAAGATACTCAATCACTTCTATACTATAAATAATCATAGAAAATATATCGTAATGCTCTTAGTCACAGATACATACCCAATGAATACGATGCAAAGGAGCAGAAATTATTTTAAAATTGGCTACATTTAACAGCTCAATTGAATGTCGTAAAGGCAAATAATTGATATTTTAATATCAGATTTGTATTCAGCATGAAAAATACTTCTTATAATAAGTTTTTAAAGGAAATCAATTTTTCTGAGAAAAATGCCAAAAATTGAAGGTAATAGTTCAGGGTAATTTTCGGCTCCAAAATCTTTTTGTTTCAAAATTGAAAGATAAGATACTCAATCACTTCTATGCAACAAATAATTAAAGAAAATTTATCGTAATGCTCTTAGTCACCGATATACACTCAATGAATACGATGCAAAGGAGCAGAAATTATTTTAAAATTGGCTACATTTAACAGCTTAATTGATGTCGTAAAGGCAACTAAATGATATTTTAACACCAGATTTGTATTCAGCATTAAAAATACTTCTTATAATGAGTTTTTAAAGCAAATCAATTTTTCTGAGAAAAATACTAAAAATTGAAGGTAATAGTTCAGGATATTTTTTAGCTCAAAAAACTTTTTGTTTCAAAATTGAGGGAAAAGATACTCAATCACTTCTATACAACAAATACTCACAGAAAATATATCGTAATGCTCTTAGTCACCGATACATACCCAATGAATACGATGCATAGGAGCAGAAATTATTTTAAAATTGGCTACATTTAACAGCTTAATTGAATGTCGGAAAGACAACTACATGACATTTTAATATCAGATTTGTATTCAGCAGTAGAAATTCTTCTCATAATAAGCTTTTAAAGGAAATCAATTTTTCTGAGAAAAATGTCAAAAATTGAAGGTAATAGTTCAGGGTAATTTTCGGCTCCAAAAACTTTTTGTTTCAAAATTAAAAGATAAGATACTCAATCACTTCTATACTAAAAATAATCAGGGAAAATATTTCGTAATGCTCTTAGTCACAGATACATACCCAATGAATACGATGCAAAGGAGCAGAAATTATTTTAAAATTGGCTACATTTAACAGCTCAATTGAATGTCGTAAAGGCAAATAATTGATATTTTAATATCAGATTTGTATTCAGCATGAAAAATACTTCTTATAATAAGTTTTTAAAGGAAATCAATTTTTCTGAGAAAAATGCCAAAAATTGAAGGGTAATTTTCGGCTCCAAAAACTTTTTGTTTCAAAATTGAAAGATAAGATACTCAATCACTTCTATGCAACAAATAATAAAGAAAATATATCGTAATGCTCTTAGTCACCGATATACACTCAATGAATACGATGCAAAGGAGCAGAAATTATTTAAAATTGGCTACATTTAACAGCTAATTGAATGTCGTAAAGGCAACTAAATGATATTTTAACATCAGATTTGTATTCAGCATTAGAAATACTTCTCATAATAAGTTTTTAAAGGAAATCAATTTTTTGAGAAAAATACCAAAAATTGAAGGTAATAGTTCAGGGTAATTTTCGACTCCATAAGCGATTTGTTTCAGAATTGAAAGATGAAATATTCAAACACATCAGTTTTTGAAATAATCATGGAAAATGTTTCATATTGCTCTCAGTTACCGATACATACCCAGTAAATACGATACAAAGAAGGAAAAATTATTTTAAGATTCACATCATTTAACAGTTTAATTGAATGTCACATAGGCGACTAAACGATATTTTAACACCAGATTTGTATTCATCATTAAAAATACTTCTTGTAATGAGTTTTTAAAGCAAATCTATTTTTCTGAGTAAAATACTAAAAATTGAAGGTAATAGTTCAGGATATTTTTTAGCTCAAAAAACTTTTTGTTTCAAAATTGAGGGAAAAGATACTCAATCACTTCTATACAACAAATAATCATAGAAAATATATCGTAATGCTCTTAGTCACCGATACATACCCAATGAATACGATGCATAGGAGCAGAAATTACTTTAAAATTAGCTACATTTAACAGCTTAATTGAATGTCGGAAAGACAACTAAATGACATTTTAATATCAGATTTATATTCAGCATTAGAAATACTTCTTATAATAAGTTTTTAAAGGAAATCAATTTTTCTGAGAAAAATGCCAAAAATTGAAGGTAATAGTTCAGGGTAATTTTCGGCTCCAAAAACTTTTTGTTTCAAAATCAAAAGATAAGATACTTAATCACTTCTATTCTACAAAAAATCAGGGAAAATATATCGTAATGCTCTTACTCACGGATATATACCCAATGAATATGATGGAAAGGAGCAAAAATTATTTTAAAATTGGCTACATTTAACAGTTTAATTGAATGTCGTAAAGGCAAGTAAATGATATTTTAATATCAGATTTGTCCTCAGCATGAAAAATACTTCTTATAATAAGTTTTTAAAGGAAATCAATTTTTCTGAGAAAAATGCCAAAAATTGAAGGTAATAGTTCAGGGTAATTTTCGGCTCCAAAAACTCTTTTGTTTCAAAATTGAAAGATAAGATACTCAATCACTTCTATACAACAAATAATCAAGAAAATATATCGTAAAGCTCTTACTCACCGATACATACCCAATGAATACGATGCAAAGGAGCAGAAATTATTTCAAAATTGGCTACATTTAACAGCTCAATTGAATGTTGTAAAGGCAGCTAAATGACATTTTAACATCAGATTTGTATTCAGTATTAGAAATACTTCTTATAATAAGTCTTTAAAGGAAATCAATTTTTCTGAGAAAAATACCAAAAATTGAAGGTAATAGTTCAGGGTAATTTTCGACTCCAAAAACTATTTGTTTCAGAATTGAAAGATGAAATATTCAAACACATCAGTTTTTGAAATAATCATAGAAAATGTTTCATATTGCTCTCAGTTAATGATACATACCCAGTAACTACGATACAAAGAAGGAAAAATTATTTTAAGATTAACTACATTTAACAGCTTAATTGAATGTCACATAGGCGACTAAACGATATTTTAACACCAGATTTGTATTCTGCATTAAAAATACTTCTTATAATGAGTATTTAAAGCAAATCTATTTTTCTGAGAAAAAGATTAAAAATTGAAGGTAATAGTTCAGGATATTTTTTAGCTCAAAAATTTTTTGTTTCAAAATTGAGGGAAAAGATACTCAATCACTTTTATACAACAAGTAATCATAGAAAATATATCGTAATGCTCTTAATCACCGATATATACCCAATGAATACGATGCATAGGAGCAGAAATTATTTTAAAATTGGCTACATTTAACAGCTTAATTGAATGTCGTAAAGGCAACTAAATGAGATTTTAACAATAGATTTGTATTCAGTATGAAAAATACTTCTTATAATAAGTTTTTAAAGGAAATCAATTTTTCTGAGAAAAATGCCAAGAACTGTAGGTAATAGTTCAGGGTAATTTTGGACTCCAAAAACTTTTTGTTTCAAAATTGAAAGCTAAGATACTCAATCACTTCTATACTATAAATAATCAAAGAAAATATATCGTAATGCTCTTAGTCACAGATACATACCCAATGAATACGATGCAAAGGAGCAGAAATTATTTTAAAATTGGCTACATTTAACAGCTCAATTGAATGTCGTAAAGGCAAATAATTGATATTTTAATATCAGATTTGTATTCAGCATGAAAAATACTTCTTATAATAAGTTTTTAAAGGAAATCAATTTTTCTGAGAAAAATGCCAAAAATTGAAGGTAATAGTTCAGGGTAATTTTCGGCTCCAAAATCTTTTTGTTTCAAAATTGAAAGATAAGATACTCAATCACTTCTATGCAACAAATAATTAAAGAAAATTTATCGTAATGCTCTTAGTCACCGATATACACTCAATGAATACGATGCAAAGGAGCAGAAATTATTTTAAAATTGGCTACATTTAACAGCTTAATTGAATGTCGTAAAGGCAACTAAATGATATTTTAACATCAGATTTGTATTCAGCATTAGAAATATTTCTTATAATAAGTTTTTAATGGAAATCAATTTTTCTGAGAAAAATACCAAAAAATTGAAGGTAATAGTTCAGGGTAATTTTCGACTCCAAAAACTATTTGTTTCAGAATTGAAAGATGAAATATTCAAACACATTAGTTTCTGAAATAATCATGGAAAATGTTTCATATTGCTCTCAACCTATATTAATGAATCATGTTTCGCCATTTACGATGTGTGGCTTGTGATTCACGTCTCTCATATAGTACGTTCAGGTACATATTGCGATGCACGTTTCTTATTATACGTTTCTTGTGTTCGTTGGTTAGTTAGTTGGTAGGTGGCGAGGTCTTCCTTCCTTGTAAGTAAGTTTTCCTCGGTAGTGCAGAGTGTTTACTGGCTTAATTTCAGTTAGTTTGCCTCTTAGGACTATCCCGAAAAACACTTGATTATGTGCGATGTCGGTCCTCTAGTTCGATAGGGTTTTTAAGAGATTGTGCTGTAACTTTTCCACCTCTTGTGGAATGGGTGATGGGAATGGGCTTCAAAGTCTTGGGGATGATGCCAGTGAAGGACACTTTGGGCTCTCAAGATATGTTTGTCAGGTTTGGTAAGACAATCTTAAGCCGTGTCTAGTCCCTGCCACCTGTTCCTTCACACCAGACACCCCGTAACGCTTGCCGTGCACACATCTCTTGCTTCCGTTTCTTTGTTCTGCGGGTTTCATTTCGGCCACTGCTTTCGTGAGCTGTTTGCTTGTGTGCCGGACGCTGGATATTCCCTGATCTTGCACCGGGACTTTGCATGCCTGTGAATCTCGGTAATGTTAGCAGATTTTACCCATAATGTTATGTAACCTGTTCTTTTAAATACGTTCAGACCCTGCCTAGTATGTTTTCATGTACCGCTATATATATATATATATATATATATATATATATATATATATATATATATATATATATATATATACATTGTAAGAGGTCATAGTGGAGTGCGTGATCTAGTGTTTGCAAAAACAGGAAGATGAAACACATTAAGATCCCAAGTGCACCTTCGTGTCATGATCACATCGTCAAGGTAGATACAACAATGAGAAAGAAAACGTAGAACAGTCAGTTTATATAAAAGGAAGAGACAGCTAATGGAAAATTTTCAGATCGTGCTAGACAGATATATATATATATATATATATATATATATATATATATATATATATATATATATACTGACTTTACATCATGCGACTCCGGAGGCACCAGACCAAACGCTGGAGAATGACAAAAACCATCGTAAGGCATATGGGAGGTATCATTATCACTGTGCGTTATCATCCCCACACTGCTCCATCATCTACACGTTACTCGGGCTACAAACTCGGTTTCTGATCATCCACACTGTGCTAGGCGTCCGGCCTCTGCTGGGTCAGCCACACGGAGCACCAGCATTGATTGATACTTGGTTAACATCGGCGGTCACTCAACCGTACTGTACACCCGCAGGTCACCCGACGTCTCGGTCAGATCAGCTGTAGCTTATAGGACTGTAACTCGTTGCTTCTGTATACCATAACCTTAAACTGGAACACCTTGCTGTTGTATACCTTACCTTCGACTGTAACGCCATGCTACGGTATACCTTACCGTACGTAAGGTACGGTTTACAATATACAGGTGTGACTGAAGTTCTCTCGGGTTTATTCCTTTCATATAAGGGTATAGCGTTTGGCGTACGTAGGATGACAAATTCGTAGTGATCGCATTGTTCGTCGGTATTAATGTCTGCCCCTCCGTCCGTTGTCGGAAGTAACGCTTTGACCGGCGAGTTAATCTTGGTCTTAACTTGGTGGGTTGTGAGTCGGATACGTATTAAACCTCATGCCGTAGTTTGCCAGCATCTGCAGAAGTGACTGGCAGAGAGACCCATGACTTAGTTTGAATTATCCCTGAGTTTATGCCACTTGTGGAAAGGGCTTCACGTGAAACTTAGCCTAGCCCAGGATTCGAAGAAAATTCCACCTTTGGCAAACGGAACTTAATATAGATGTTTATTGTGTGTGTGTATGTGTATGTGTGTGTGTGTGTGTGTGTGTATGTGTATGTGTGTGTGTGTGTGTGTGTGTGTGTGTGTTTTGCTAAGAAGCTTGTTCAATAGCAGCTTAACAACGTTACCATTTAGGTTATTAAGATATATGAATGCAAGCATACCTGTGGTTTTGAAGGAATCGATAAACAACCCGAGGAGCTGTTTAGTTCTCACGTCACCAACGTAGCGTAACAGACACTTCGGCATCGATTTGTCCTTCGTCGTCGCCACCTTCGTCCGTTCGTCCGGGGTCATCAACCTGCAGCGCAACCTTCGTCGTGACACGAAATGTTTACATTGGATACTTATGATTTGTGTTTTGTTTATATCAGCATATGTGGTATTGCTTAGCGTAAGGCCCATGGATATGGTTTGGATTTTGCCTGAGTAATGGAACATGTTTCCCCTCCTTTGGAAGAATCCTTAGGTTTAGCCTTGAAATTCAACCTGGCTGGGAACTTGGTGAAAATGCTGATAACCACGATGTAATCATTACACGAAAGTGCACTTGGGAACTTGTCGTGTCTCACTTTCCTCGTGGTTACCAGCAAATACTAAGTCACTTGCATCACTGTGACCTACTACAATATATATATATATATATATGTGTGTGTGTGTGTGTGTGTGTGTGTGTGTGTGTGTAATTTCCATCCATACTTATGCCACCCTTGGTAAACTTGCTGCTCAGCAAACGACGCAAGCATGCCATGGAAACACCCTTCTAGTTTTCTTTTGTCATTATTCGCATTGTAAACTGTTTAACGGAAAGACAGCGATTTAATGTGCCGGACATTTGGCGGGGCAGTCGTAAAAGCCGTTATTCTTTGGGGAAGTTATAACCCGGCCTGCCTGTCATAACAAACATTGGGGGTGGAAGCAAGGGCGTAGCCCCCGGCACTGACGCCAACGCAGATCAATTTTGGCGGGGCGTGCTGCCTCATGGGAGAACCCCAAAATGGTCATCGTAGCATGCTGGACGACGAGACGAGGCACTAGGGTGGCTGGTTCTCACAGCTCACTTCACTAAGGCTACGTCTCTCTCTCTCTCTCTCTCTCTCTCTCTCTCTCTCTCTCTCTCTCTCTCTCTCTCTCTCTCTCTCTCTCTCTCTCTCTCTCTCTCCCTCACAGGGAGTGGAGTGGGGTGGTAGGATTGACGCACCGTATGGGACTGTGGTTCCCTTCAGCGGGGCTACGGCTCACTTCAGCAGGGGCTGTGGTTCACTTCATTAGGGCCACGGATAGGCATAGATTAGCGTGGCATCGCTCATAATGACTGGCTTTGTCTCTCCTTACCAGTCGTGATCCGAGCCTAACCTGTCATTGTTGATGAAAGCCACTATGTATTGCATAAGAACATTCCATTTCCGAAGCTGAGTTAGAATTGACGCTCTTTTTTTTCAGAATTTTTTTATGAATAAGATGGGAAGTATAGTATATCCTGTGATATTGTTTTTTTTTTTTTCTTTCGAGCGAACTGACTGTATATTAAGCCGAAACTGAAACGGATGTGGCCCCCAGCGGAAGCCACCATCCTGTCGATGGCTCCGTGAAGTCCGCCTGGAAGTGTCTGGGAAAGCCTTTGCCTCCCCCCCAACCTACCCTAGCCTGAGGGGCTTTGCTGACCAGACCTAAGCGCTTTTCTGGACGGGTGGACGGAGGTCCTGGACGTGTGTAGTAGTATCGTAGCTTAACTCGTTGGGGCACAGTAATTCCGGAGGTATCATGACTCTCTTTTGTTCTTGGGTTATACTGTCATCGTAAAGTGTCCCAGTTAAGGAGATGTATTTTTGTGTCAGAGTACCTCTGCTCTCTGATGATCTCTCTTGAGCTCACTGATCTCTCCATGCTCACTGATCTCTCCATGCTCACTGATCTCTCCTGAGCTCACTGATCTCCATGCTCACTGATCTCTCCATGCTCACTGATCTCTCCTGAGCTCACTGATCTCTCCATGCTCACTGATCTCTCCATGCTCACTGATCTTTCCATGCTCACTGATCTCTCCAAGCTCTCTGATCTCTCCTGAGCTCACTGATCTCTCCATGCTCACTGATCTCTCCAAGCTCACTGATCTCTCCTGAGCTCACTGATCTCTCCATGCTCACTGATCTCTCCATGCTCACTGATCTCTCCTGAGCTCACTGATCTCAGCTGAGCTCACTGAGCTCTCCATGCTCACTGATCTCTCCGAGCTCACTGATCTCTCCGAGCTCACTGGTGTCACCTGCTTCGCCCACCTGTCTGTTGTGATGGGTATATGTAGCTCGTGGCCACACTAATGGTGTGTAGGGAAAGGTTTGATGGAGGCATTAGGTTAGGACATAAGAGTTATGCACCGTGTAAGATAGGTAAGGAAAGGGACGCTTGAGGTAAAGTAAGCTATAAGTAAGGAAAGGGACACTTGAGGTAAAGTAAGCTATAAGTAAGGAAAGATACATGTTGGGGATATTTGTACACATGGGACTCTTGAAATTCTCCTCCTTTTTTTCGTGCATTTCAACAGCAATTAGTGTTGTAGTGTTTTAAGATGTGTTGCGTTGATTGAGGAACCCGGGGCTTAGGCGAGGGTGTGCCTAAAAGGGTTTAAGGGGAGAAGTGTGTGGCACAGCTGGTGCAGGACAGGAAGTGACGTGGGACCGGACGGAAGGATAAAGTAACAGTGAGACGGTATGATAGAGGGGGGAGGGGGGACCACCACCGCATCACTACTCCCGGGAAACCCTCGTGACTCATGTACTCAGAATGACTGAGTCACTCAAAGCCTCGAGTCCACACCACCGCCGTGAATGACTTGGTGGTCACTACAGCCACGCTATTGATCACCCCCCACATTGCCGGCAACCATCTCTCTCTCTCTCTCTCTCTCTCTCTCTCTCTCTCTCTCTCTCTCTCTCTCTCTCTCTCTCTCTCTCTCTCTCTCCATACGGGAGAAATGTGTAGTAATTGACATACGGAAAGTCGTGAAAGACCTGGACCACCACTTTCTCCCTGGAAGTAGTCGTTGTGTTTGGATTTTATGGCGACGACAACCATCGTGTACCTCCCACTCCCTCAGTAGCGCCACCAATACGCTCCACGTCATTTCCCCTCTTCCAGTGCGTACCTCTTCCCCCATCAGAAAGCTATCTGCCGTTGCTTCCTGTTTTGCCGTTTGCCCATCAGTGTTTCTCGTGGGCTCTCCTCCTCCTCCATCACGGTTGGGGGGCGCGCGCCCGTCACCCCCCAACACCTTTGCCAGAGGTGAGAGAGGGAAGGGGGTGGGTGCTGATGAGCCTCTCACATGCCGTAATAAAAGATGGTAGTGGTGAAGCTGACGCCAGTGCCCTACTACCTCACCGTCATGTGCTTGGGGCCCTGCTGACGATGAGGGCTGGCTGGCTGGCTAGCTGGTTGGTTTGCTGACTGGCCTAAAACCATTGGGAAGATAAACACGGAGGCTCTAAGGCCCGACTCTTCCTGATGCCTCGATAAGCCTACATGACGCTCCGTAGCTTTGGATGTTGGCGGCATTTTACATGTCACTGATATTAAGTGTCCTGGTAAATCGATGGCTGTGTATGGTCGATGGTTACAAGAACACTCGCTACCGAGTTAGACACGTAGGCCTCCTCCAGCGTGACTTTAAGTTTGTGGAAGACCACGGCTCTAAGGCCGGGGGACTGAGCTCTTGGGAGTAGGAAAGAACGGGAAGCCATCATTTAAGATTTTAAGATGTACTTTAAGGTAGTGTAAGATAGTGTGATCTGTTTCTTGCCTTCCGCGTGGTCGCTTCTCCCGAGAGCCGGATGAAAAGAATGTAAGACTTGCCAGAACTCAGTCACTGGTGTGGCAGTGTTCGTTCCACTGCCCCGCCTTCAGTGAAATGTCACAGGAAAGACACACGCGTTTTTCTACACTGAAGACTGTGTGTGTGTGTGTGTGTGTGTGTGTGTGTGTGTGTGTGTGTGTGTGTATGTGTGTGTGTGTGTATGTGTATGTGTGTGTGTGTGTGTGTGTGTGTGTGTGTGGTATATACGAGCGTAAGTGTTAAAGGTACCGAGGCTTCTTCTCGCGTTGTGTAACGGGTTTTCTCCGGGGGATGTGTACCTACTCGATTACAAATCTTAAGTTCCCCACAGAAAGGATCAGGATATACCAATTTAACAGAGGGATGCCATGGCTTTCGTAATTCATGGCGTACGTACGTACCACTGTCGACGAAAAAGTTCTTTTAAGTAGGTATTGTGTATAGTCCAGTTACATACCCTCATCTCGAAGTCTTTATTACCCCCGTGTCTAGGGAGGGAACTTTCATTTGTCGTTGGTATTCACACTGGCTCCACATCCCTCTCTTTCCCTTCGTTATACCTTAGTCTTCTTAATGACCCCTCACAGCTGCCCTGCATCATGTCGTCCCTTACAGCTGGAGTTGCTTCTTCGAAAAAGGATGGTAGGCTGGATCTTATGCGGACCTTCAGGACGAAAGGGGAAAAAAAAAAAAAACATTAATGGCATTCTTCAGACCATTATTATTCCCGCGAATAACATATCGCTGTTTACTACCGTCACGTTTCAGGGTGGGCGAAATGACAAAGCGTTTAGGAAGTGTACAGAATTCTGTCGCTGCCCGCATTGACGCTGCTGGGGATCTGAACTAATGGGAACAACCGAGAACACCGCCTGGAGCGCAGACGGGAGAGACGTGTCATAATTTACACTTTTAGAGAATCTTGGCAGGCAAGGTTCTCACCCAGCGCCTCGGAAATAGTCCCCCGTTGGCACGACAGACATGGAAGACGCCCCATGTATATTGTTACCCGTAAAAACAAAAGATGCAATAACCGCAACGAAGGAAAATATCCGTGGGGGTGCTCGTGGCGGTCCAGCACATTACCAGGAGCCATCAGACACACACACACACACACACACACACACACACACACCGTGCGATGCACACAGCAAAGATTCCGAGGGGTTGGAGATAACGTATTTACGAAGCTTTGCAGACCAGGCAGGTTGTGGTGGCTCCGTGGGCCTTGCTTCGGCGGGCCGCTCGGCGTGGCCTCTTACCAGCTGGATCGACCAAATGACCCAGCTCAGCTGGCTTGGCCTCTGCCCAAACTGTGAGGTTAGAAGACGTCCAAAGTCAGCTTTTAAGTCGGTTGGGTCTTTCCCACTACAGTAGTGGTGTTAGCGTTTAGTGAGTGTTGGGTAATGAGTTGTACAGAGTTGAGTACGGACGCCTCGTGTGCTCTGGCTCGAGTGTCTGTGCATATGTCAGGTCACGCACACACTCCTGGCTGACGCAAGTTACAGGAACCTCACAAGTGTATACACACGCCTCTTCCACTGGCACGGAAGAGCCTCATACATCATTCGATGTCCATGTTATTCATCACGCTCAGTCCATGTGCATGTTCATCACGCTCAGTCCATGTGCATGTTATTCATCACGCTCAGTAGCTCTTGCACAGGAGGCACAGCTTGCCTCTAATGTATTGAACCCCATGTTCTCACACACGCCTCCTCACCGCTCTCACAGCTCCTGAGATTGCTGAACCTCACCCATCATCCACACGTCTTATTTACCTTATCTTGCCCCACGCCTACCCTACGTTGGCTCCTTGGAGGGGGCTATCCAGTATTATTATTATTATTATTATTATTATTATTATTATTATTATTATTATTATTATTATTATTATTATTGTTGTTGTTAGTAGTAGTAGTGATATTATTATTATTATTATTATTATTATTATTATTATTATTATTATTATTAGTTTATTATGCCTGTAGCAGGATGAAGAGACATGAGCCCCTGACATTTATAATATTCCCCCTCAAATTTCTTACTGTATCGCTGCGCCTCGGTATCCCGAACAAGATCCACAACCAAATACTGAGCCTAACTGTGAGGTAAATATGTATCAGACGCTCGTGTAAGTGATGCTGACCTACAGGGTATTTGGTGACGGTGTTGTTGTGTTGTAACTGATGCAGGTGTGTGTGGTGGTGTTGGTTTGCGTTTGGTTGTGTACACACAATTGACGGCTATTTTAAATTTAAAGCAGCGAAAGTCTAGAAATTATTAGAAAACTGGCGAAGACCAGTCACAGCAGTGAGTGAGCTTATGAATGATAGTCTGTTCACGGGTTTCTCTCTCTCTCTCTCTCTCTCTCTCTCTCTCTCTCTCTCTCTCTCTCTCTCTCTCTCTCTCTCTCTCTCTCTCTCTATCATAATTGACTTGTGGTAAATGCCAGAGGGCATGGTCCCTGGTCTGTGATGGAAATTGATCCACCATGGGAGTGATGGAAACAGAGCGACGTTGTAAAAGAATTCTTGCGAAAAATGAAAGCGTTGTAGATGATTTAGAAGTGTCATTGCCCTGGGCCAGAGGCTATTCATTCAACGTTGCACTTGCAAAATGTGTGCATCAGTTAATGGGATTTGCATGGTTTTGGTAAGTTACTAAAGAGTATACCGGCCGACGGCTTTTAACAGTCTGATTGAGCCCTGAAACAAAAAAATGGCTTGGCCTAAGACCCAGTTGTATGAGGTAGAAGACCTCCAAAGCCATCGTTAGCTATACTTGATGGCAGAAGACCTCCTGAACTATCGTAAGACATGCTTAAGTTAAGGGCCACCTTTTGGATAGACGACCTGCCACACCATCTGAAGGTATGCGTTAGGGTTAGCTAAGGCCGGGTAAAGTAAGGCACCAGGCCAACCAGTGGAGGGGCCGAAGTCCTCCAAGATTATCCAAAGTTATACGTAAGTTCGTAAGAAATGCCTGATGAGCCGGGGCGCTGTAGTGGTTTATGCCCGCCCGAAGTCTGAGACTCCCCGCTCGGCCTGAGGAACAACAAAGGCCTTTAGTTGCAAGTACAGTTTATGGAGATAAAGATGAGTGCCCAGGATGAGAGGTATACCCGGGGTATGTGATAACAGCGACCCCCAGGTGTGCGGGTATAGCTCGTGTGTCTTTGTGCTGTAAGTGTTGGTTCACCACTGCTGCCACCGCTCGCAGCCCAGGTGTGCAGATGTCTCGTGTGTGTGTGTGTGTGTGTGTGTGTGTGTGTGTGTGTGTGTGTGTGTGGCGTTGTCAAGCATTGTTGGTTCCCCGTAGGTGCCACCTACTCGCCGCACGCGTCCACAGAGAGCAACACACGCCGCCAGCACTTTTCTCGGCCGACTTGTTGTATTGTGCATACATTAGTGTTGCGGGGAGTGTGTTCCACGTCGGCGTACATTGCTGTTGCAGATGTGTTACGTCTGTCCCTACACGGGCATGTTGCAGGAGTGATGCGGCTGTCATTATACATTTGTATAGTGAGTGAGGGTGTTGCCTCCCTCCGCAGAGGTGTGTTGAAAGTGTTGCTCGTCATTTCACATCACCGTGTTGTATAAGTTTTATGTCCGCTCATTATACAATGGGGTGTTAGGTGTGTTATTACTGTGCGTCGCGTGGGAATGTCGCCTTCGTCATTATGCCATGCCCTCCGGATGACTCCCTTCCCTACCATGCCAGATTAGTGTAATGTTCTTGGTTTACACTCTGTGTCTGATTATAGTAATGTGCCAGCTGTGGCCAGGCCCCTAGCGGAACCCGGCTCTCTCCCACACACACACACACACACACACACACACACACACACACACACACACAGTGTGAGAGTGGTTGATGAATGCAATGAAATTAATGGAGGCTTGGTTAATGCAGAGAGAGAACATACGTAAATTTAAGAAGTTGTACGACGGAGAGTGTTTCATGAGATGGCGGCACAGGAGTGTAAAACTCGTGGGCGAACACGTATAAGATGGAACCCCCCCCCTACACACACACACACACACACACACACACACACACACACACACACACGAAAGCCCATCCGAAACGTTCTTCTTTGTCTGGTTGATTTAAACTTCACGTTAAGCACGACAGATGTTTTTAAAAGTGTCGGAATTTCATCAGAGTCAATGGCGAGTTTTGACGTACCGTTCCACTAGATTACTTGGGTGAAGTGAGTCGACCATCGTGATCAGAGACGCCTCTTTGAGTAGGACCTTCATCCAGACTGTTTATTCATTTTAGGGTAAACCCCTTGACCTTTGCACCAGTTTGTGTGGACTAGGAATGGTTGAATTAGTGGTAGATGTCCCTTGAAGGCAGTAGACACTCCATCATTGTATATTGATGTTAGTAATGTTATGTGAGGTGGATATAGGGTAGGGAGAAGGGGTGTTGTTGGTTGGTATGTGTAGGGGGATAGGGAGATGGGAAGTTGTTGTATAGGGGGTATGGTGAAGGGAGGTTGTGTGAGATGTGTAGGGATAGAGAGAAGGGAGGGTGTCATGTGAGATGTGTTGGTATAGGGTGAAGGGAGGTTGTTACGTGAGGTGTGTTGGGGTAGGGTGAAGGGAGGTTGTTACGTGAGGTGTGTTGGGGGTAGGGTGAAGGGAGGTTGTTACGTGAGGTGTGTTGGGGGTAGGGTGAAGGGAGGTTGTTACGTGAGGTGTGTTGGGGTAGGGTGAAGGGAGGTTGTTACGTGAGGTGTGTTGGGGGTAGGTTGAAGGGAGGTTGTTACGTGAGGTGTGTTGGGGGTAGGGTGAAGGGAGGTTGTTACGTGAGGTGTTTTGGGGTAGGTTGAAGGGAGGTTGTTACGTGAGGTGTGTTGGGGGTAGGGTGAAGGGAGGATGTTATGTGAGGTGTGTTGGGGGTAGGGTGAAGGGAGGTTGTTACGTGAGGTGTGTTGGGGGTAGGGAGAAGGGGAGGTAATGGGGTTTGCCCCTCTGAAAAGAGCGTGTTGTAACGCCCCCATCCCCACTGCTCCCGACCTTGGTTGCTCTACTATGACTGACTGGTGCTGAGGGAAATGCTATTAACCCCTTGAGCTCAAGGATACTGCGGTCCGTGCTCAAAGGGTTACAGTAGTAGCAGGCGCATGGTAGACACATCAAGACACGCAGGGCTAACGGGCTGCCATTTACTGCTGGAAACACTTAACAAGTCTCTCTCTCTCTCTCTCTCTCTCTCTCTCTCTCTCTCTCTCTCTCTCTCTCTCTCTCTCTCTCTCTCTCTCGCTCGCTCGATTCTCTGTGTCAATTCTCTTCCCAGACTGACCGTCGCGGCCTGAGAGTTTTAGTGACCCTCAGCTTGTTTGTTGATCTGTGTCTCTTGAGGGGTAACTGGAAGGTCTTGTTCTCCTTCGGGTCACTGAACTAGACGCAGTCGTTCTTGACTCGCTATACTTAGGCTTTAGTTCGTGAGTGTGTGTGTGTGTGTGTGTGTGTGTGTGTGTGTGTGTGTGTGTGCGTGTGTTAGGTGATATATTACCCCTAAGATCAAATGGTGCGACAGGCACAAGAGGAAAATGCAGTGATTATCTGGGGACTTCGACTGTTTGGTATAGCACATGCAGCCATAAGAAACGTTTTTGGATGCACGGTAGACAAACTGAGGAAGGCCAGACCAGCCAGGTGGTTGTAGACACTCGCGCCTGCGAACTGCCGTCGCCAACAGCTCGGTCGACCAGCGACCCAACTTAGCAAGGCATGGACTCATCCCAAGCCTCAAGGGCAGAGGATCCCCGAAGACTACCCTAGGTTTGTAGGGTCGTGTTGACACCTCTGCTTGTGAGGCAGTACTTCCAGCTTGCCAGACGCGTGGCTAGCGTGGTTGAGCCTATATTGTACTACACTGTTGATATTTGACAGGATGGATGGGAGGACAGAGAGGAGAGAGGGGCAAGTGGTTGTGGCGGTAATGTCGCCTCTTGCAGGAGTAGCGGCACCAACCGTTAGCATGTGTGTGTGCGTGTGTGTTTGTGTCTCTCTCGTGGCTGATGGGAATTACCCAGTTGTTTGTCCGTCCTTAACCACCCATCCTCATAACTGCCACGGACGCCTTAACATGGCATCATCCTCTCCTCCTGCCCTACCCCCCAGCTACTCTAGAGGGGCGCCGCCCCCACACACAGCCATCACTTACACCCACACGCTCACTGTGTAGTCGTTATCAGTGATGAACGATCTGATAACGCACATGATGTTACGTATTCGTTACCCAGGATGTTACATATGAGCGCTGTCGTTTTCTCTCGTCGCGCTGTCTCTGTCGTTTGGGTCATACTCCTGGTGGCCTTATTTTACCTCATTCCGTTATCGAGTCCTTTATCAGTTCATGTTCCTGGTATCTTTATTATACATTATTTTGTTAAGCCGGTCCTTTATGGTATATCGACTGCATATAATGATTCAGTGGTTCAGTGGCTGTTTTTGATGGATGCGATGGGAGTCGGGCCAACAAGTGGACGGTAATTACCGACTCTTCTCCAGGTTGTTCAGTGGTGTGTGGCGAGACAGGTGCGCCTTGTGGTCGCACCGTACTCGCACGATGCATCGCGGCGCCCGGCCACTGTAACGGTCTGGCCCAAGAAGTTCCGTAGGCTAGTGTAACTACGTCATCGTCGGTCGGCCGCTGTTACGCTGTCACTCCGCCATGACGTTTTTGTGACGTTTAGTTGTTGCGTAACTGTACCTGGTGTGACGGAGGCTTTCCACAACACACCGTATCAAGCGTGTTTTGTTGCTGCTATCCACAACTTTCGTGTTGTGTCCGTAGGAATACGCGGATAACATGATGTAATCGTAATCACTCCAGAGCACCTGAGCCCCTCTGTAGGAGAGACTGATGACTGTGATGTGTAGGTGCCAGGGTAGGCGAGACCCAGCCTGCTCTGTGTGTATGTATATAATGTTTGTGATGTCGAGTTGACTGAGTCTCTTCTCGCTGACACAGAGTGCATTCTTGTGGTGGTGGCGGCTGCATTGGTCTAAGGTGTGTAATTACCTGTCTCTGTTGTGCTGGGAGGGAGTTTTATCCTCGTGCCTGACCCGTCTCTTGAACATTATCTGCTCATACAACGTCTTGAATTTGTGTATGCACTTTGCATTGTCCTGCGTGTGTGTGTGTGTGTGTGTGTGTGTGTGCGTGTGTGTGTGTGTGTGTGTGTGTGTGTGTGTGTGTGTGTGTGTGTGACGGCCTTGGCCTGGTGGCACTTCACCAGTCCAGTGCCGACTGACTGCCCAATCACTTCTCGCAAGAGGAGTGGGGATCGGTTGCAGACTCGCCCTACAAAAATGATAATTGATATCACCTTCCTCATAGCGTATGTTTAGTG
Organism: Panulirus ornatus; assembly: GCF_036320965.1. Taxonomy (NCBI): domain Eukaryota; kingdom Metazoa; phylum Arthropoda; class Malacostraca; order Decapoda; family Palinuridae; genus Panulirus; species Panulirus ornatus. The sequence goes on from NC_092237.1 coordinate 10,340,515, forward strand.
CAGCCAATATGTGGTCTTTCCGAGTTACTTCGTTAAAGATTGTATTCGTAAGGAAACATGTCGAGATTCTGACAGTGTGCAGCGTATTACCAAGTTAAGATACAGTGATATTAAAAGGAAGCTTGAGAGTGTAGAAAGACTTCTCGGTAATGGTTTCGTATGTCAAGACATGGTTGAGTGGACTTTTAGAGTGTAGTGGCGGTGGTTATTTATGTCGGGATGGAGTGCAGGTTCTGCAAAGACTGGGTCATCTCGGCCCGCCGCACTGGTTAGGCGTGACCCGGCGGGATCAAGTTATTTGTTCACTACGTCGCAGCAGAGGCGTGTGACCCAGCAGGCGAAGGTCCCATGGGCAGTCACACGCGTGCCACTTCAGTGGGGGAAGTTTCACGTGTCAGGTAGGCGTAGCTTGCTGGAGCGCATCACCCGACGACCGCACCTCATGCAAGAGGATCGTAGGCCAGGCCAGGATGGGCTAGACCAAGAGCCTTGTCAGCTGGTAAAGTGAATACTTGGTGGTCCAGGGACAGGCATGATGGCACTGGAGGACGTCGGTGCCTAGTAATGCGGTGACCAGGCATGACCCCTAGTGGACCTGGTCAGCTGGTAAAGGGTAACCCAGGTCCAGATATAACCCGAGAGGACCTGGATGGCAGGCGCCAAAGCAGATAGTACCCAAGAGTAGCACATCAAGCGGTGGCTGGCGGCGGCGGAGTATTGCCCAACGGAACCAGAGCAGTGGGTCAGTTTGTGGGTGAGTGTCATAAGAGGTCCTGTGGTCAGTGTATTACGTCAACACCCCGCCATTATGCGCCTTAGCCGCCTCTCAGGATTCAGTATTCATGCAATATTGTGTTGCGCAAGTCCCCCCTTGTTTCACTTGCCACCGTGGGACGTCTGTGGCGATTTGGGTTATGACAGAGGAACTCTCTGTAGAGGTTGTGACTCGCAGTGCCTCACGATGTCTCGGCAGGTGTTCCAGTAGATCGTGTAGATTACCCTTGGAACATAAGGAGGAATAGATGTATGTGAATTAGATCGACTGAACAGTACAGCACAGTTATTTATGTCTAGCAGTTTTTTACGTAGTGCGTTAATGATAAGTTCATCTGCTTATTCCATAATTGGTTAGTTTTGAATTTACGAACTTGCTTGGTCTTCATTTAAGTACGCTGCATTGAAGTACCCTTACTTGTGTTAAGATATTTGTTGAGGTAATACTTAGGCTTTTGACCGTTGTTGTCAGACGAGCAAGAATGCATTTCGGTCTCAGGCCCAGCTGGGAAGGTGGGTGGACCCAGTTGGAAAATCAACCTGTGTAAACCCGTTAGCGCAAAGAGGGACACGTAGCTGTTTTCAGCGTATCATATTTTTACAGGTTGATAAAGCGAGAGAAGTGATATTTGCTCACTTAGCGAGCTTATGGTCAAGGGATTTTCGTAAACCTGGATTAATCATGAATTTAGGAATATATGTATATAGAAAACATAATTTGAATATATATATATATATATATATATATATATATATATATACATATATATATATATATATATATATATATATATATATATATTATATGATTTATAATTCTTTGTATTCGTAAATATTGGGCTTTTAACTTAAACTTCTAACCTTACTTAGTCTAACTTATTCTAACCTACCCTTTTGATATTCTCTTCACTTGCATTGTGTTAGGTATATTGTAAATGCCATTTTCTCTGTAGTGATTTTCCTATTCTTATTCATAATTGTTTTCCTTGTTTTGTTTTTCCGTTGACTTTCTCTGCGCCCACCATATGCATAAGTGAATGGTATTTTCCTCTCACTTTTGTCCTGAAGCTTCCCGCTCAATGCTTATACAAGTTAATTGTTTGTGTTGTTATTCTCACGTGCATTTTCCGTTAAGTATGATCATGTTAGAGTAGTACGGTGTGTGTGTGTGTGTGTGTGTGTGTGTGTGTGTGTGTGTGTGTGTGTTCCTTATGCCCCCTTTATTTACACTTGATTCTCTTGCAGGTATGAGAGGTGACGGTCGCTCGCCTGGTAGGTTTTGGTCGCGCCAGGCGCCCGGGTCAGGTGCAGACCTCCAGCCACTGAGTCTCCCAGGTCAGGTTCTTAGGTGAGGCTTTCAAAGGGAAGACCTCAGCAGAGGCGTTAGACCCAAGTTCTCTAATCATCAGGTTATTAGGTGCCTCCAGGTTAGCGTTGCGACGGCCCGTGTCTTAACGGGACCGTTAAGACTACGCGTAAGTCGTTCCGATGACGCTTCCGCGAGATGTGGTAAGTACGGTAAGTCTGCCGCTGCCCCCACCATCTTGGGAAAGCTGACGGATTGAGGGATGGTAATCGCGGCTGACATTTCTCTGTGTTGCCGGGCCTCGCCAGCTGCTGCACCTGGGGTGGGCGGCTTCTCACAGACGGCGATGTACAGATGGTGCTTAAACCCCCCTCACACCTGCCCAGCCAGCCTGAAGTGCTATCAACACATCACGTCGACCGACCCAGCCTCGCATCTTCCTTCGTGGCTCCTAGCATATCGTTTTCGTGGTGGACCCCTCACAGTCTGGCCGAGATACGAGAGAGAGAGAGAGAGAGAGAGAGAGAGAGAGAGAGAGAGAGAGAGAGAGAGAGAGAGAGAGAGAGTTTTCAGAAGTGTAATGTATTATTACATGTACAGGACTGCCCAAGTATTTAGTACTATATGTTTGTCCACCTTAGGCAAGTGCGCGCCCTCCAATGCACCTGAAGTAAGAATATCTTTTACCCGCAAACAAAATGCAGCGTGCCATTAGCACGGACATTACACGTCCCCCGGCAGGAGAGCGTGGACTCTCTACCATATGATCTTAGAGAGTCTAAAACTAACATGGCCCCACAGCGCCGACACCACAAGGAGCAGTTCGCCCCCTCCCCCTAAAAACACCAACCGCCAGTAGCACTGACCTCGCGTACAACTGAAACTCTCCGAGACAATCGTGATTGTGACGTAAATTGTTTTTTTTTTTCTCTCTCTATATAGAAAACGTACCTAACGCAGGGCAACGTGGTTTCAAGGTGGATAGATGATGCATCTCACAGTTGCTTGGTCGTTGTGATAGTACATTGTACTTTTCGTTAGGGGTATATTGTGCAGGTGGGGTTGATACCCCCTCCTCTTGAGACAATGTGATTGTCCAAAACATGTTTTGGACAATCACATGTTTACCAAATGGCGTCCTAGCTTCGTCTCTTCGATGTATATCAACTGACTGTTATATTTCTCTCTTGTGTCTCCCCTGATGATGTGATTATTACACGAAAGTGCACTTGGGAACTTTTCGTGTTTCATTTTCCCCGTGGACTCATAGGAATATCTTGATCACGCGCAAAATTGTGATCCTTTCCAATATATATATATATATATATATATATATATATATATATATATATATATATATATATATATATATATATATATATATCAGTAATTTACGGAAGTGAGCAATGAAATAGCCTTGCAAGTTTCACAACCTTCCTAAAACAATGACATAAGTTTATGATAACGACATTATCTGCCAACGCACGTTGATTTGTATCTACGAATAGAACTGTTTCACGTTACCAAATATTGTTGATTTACTTGCAGTCGTAACTGATCGCCGCCGGTCTCGTAACGAGCTGTACAAATAGCTGAATTCAGTTTTGAACATTTGAGTTCACATTAGTAATCAGATATTCGTATAACTCAGAACCTGCTATGTTCTCTGAGGTACAGTGTTTTCATACGTACTCATTATTGTCTCGGTGAAATCATATTGACCCTCTCCGCCTCCCTGGTCTGTTTTCCCCTTTCCCCTGACCAAATCGTGTGTACACGCCGGCCGCTCTTCGTAAAAAGTGTCACGCGCCGTATTGTCGTCGGGCTATTTTGGAAAGCAGGAAAATTAGCATTTTCCTGCCCGCGTGAGGTTTGTTCTCTCTTATATTTCGTTTGTCATAGATGGAGGAGCGCATTGGGCGAGGGCATCGGTCCGTAAACGCGGGGAACGAGAGAGAGAGAGAGAGAGAGAGAGAGAGAGAGAGAGACAGAGACAGAGACAGAGACAGAGAGAGTGCCTCTGCATATTGGATCCGCGTCGCGACAAACGACGTACGAGTTGCGGCTGTCAGTCAGCTGGTTGGCCAGGACCCACCACACACACACACACACACACACACACACACAATGGCTGCCCACGAACTGGCCAGACCCAACGGTGCCCAGGGGTGTCCTAAGACTTGATAATGAGAGTTGAATCATCACACACTTGATGGTGACGCTACCAGTACCACCACATCAGTCACGATAGATAAACATTGTTCATAGTTGCTGCTGAGATAGATTAAGGCAGGAACAGAGAAGGGGGCAAAGTGAGGATATTCCCTCAAAGGCTCAGTCCTCTGTTCTTAACGCTACCTCGCTGATGCGGGAAATGGCGAACAGTATAAAATATATATATATATATATATATATGACGCAAGAGCGTATCGTCTTAAGAAACATTGTCAGAAGCAACACCACACATACATACACGACAAAATGATTTTGTTGTCCCTCATCTCCTTCCCATTGTCCTGGAAGCCCACATTAGAGGCAGCTCGTCACATACTTAAAAAGGGGAGAAGAGTGGAGTTAGGAGGCGTGGGTTAGCGGGTTAGCGTACTGGTGGTTACGACAGGTGGGGATCACGTGACAGGCCTGTGTGGTGGGAGAAACCGCGGTCTCGCAGTTATATGCATCTGCCGTCACACACACCAGGCCGCTCCACTCTCTGCAAACGCCTCGCCTCCTTCTTTTCTTTACCTGGGAGCGATGGGTTCCCCAGGCGGCAGTCGTGATAGCGGTCGGTTTTCATCGGTGTTGCGGTCCCTCGTTCCCCCTGTAACCACTTAAGAGCACCGTCGTCAAGGGTCTTGTCAAAGGCCAGGCCACCGTACCCCGGGCACGTATGGTTGCGGTGGTCGTCGTCCACCTGGGGGTTTTTACCGGCGGGGGCAAGTCGCCACTCGTGCAGTAACATTACGGACCCGAGGTCCTACCTCGTACGGGCAGAGACGTCGTGTGTAGCGCGGGATGGCCTGTGTGTGTGTGTGGGCGAGAGCTGTAAACGGCTGAGGTGAGGTAACTGTGCTGGACGCCTGCCTGATTGGCTGCTCCTCCTCCTGCCGTGACTACCCACACGATCTCACGAGCTCTAAAGACTTGAGCATTCATAGAGGCTGTCTCTAAAGGGTCTCACGAGCTGGAAACTTAACGTAGCCTCACTAGGCTCTCTTCTAAAGGGGGGTCTCGCGAGTTCAAGACTTAGTATTCAGTGAGGCTCGCTCTTAAAAGGGTCTCTCGAGCTGAAATGGTATCAGATGTCTCGCTATGACAGGTTGTGGCTGCAGAGTAAGGAAGACGTTGCATCAAGGTAGAGGAGAGGGTCGCGTGTGTGTGTGTGTGTGTGTTGTTCTGTGGTGCCCTGGGGGAAGGTTCCCACCCACCACACCGCTGTGTACCTGGAGTAACCACAGAGTGCACCACTGAGGAAAGTTCCCACCACCGCACCGCTGAGTTCCTGGGATAACCCGAGGGTGTACCACTGAGGTAGGTCCCCACCACCACACCGTTGTGTAGCTGGAATAACCCCTGGGTGTACCACTGAGGAAGGTCACCCCCACCCCTCTGCACCTGGGGTAAACCCAGAGTGCGCCAGTCAACCCACCGCCTCACCTTGCTGCCTCACTGGTCACGTCTGACAGTCTCCTCACCACATTCAGTAATGCTGCCACTGACCCTGAACCCACACCGTCTGGTGATGTACGACCCTCCTGTTGACGGCACGTAACTCTGAAACATTTTGGGGAAGCATGTATAGACATAATCCACTCGTGAGACGAGTTATGAGCACACGAACGCAAATTTCAACGTTCAGTACGTGTTATTTCACAATGTGGACCCGTGCAATGCTGTTGGAGAGTTGAATATAACTTACTAGTTTATGAGGGGATTATAGCTCACTGCCCTCCACTTGAATATTGACGTGAGACGTACAACCTGTTGATCAGCGTAACTGTCATTTTTTTTTTCAATACCTCCTCAGCTGTGGTTGAGGCGTAGGTGGTAACTATGATCCTCCCATCTGTGCTGAGTCTATGGTAAAACTGATGGCGTAGATTATATCGTTATATACTGAAATGCATGTCCTCAGCCCACTATGTCTCCAGCAGTGTGCACGCCACTGAGGCAGACAGTAGTGCCGACCCTGTAGATTTTATTCACAATTTTTGCTTCTGAAAGGAAATGGGATGAGGTAGTTTGTAGAGTACTTCGTCAACAGTGTTGATGGTGTCAGCAGGGCGGTGAATGAGAGGCTCGGGCCGTAAGTAAGGCTCTCGAGGTCTTCACAAGCGGGACCGTAAGCGTAGCGTCACAACGGGTCTGGCGGGATTGGCATTTTGCCCAATCAGGCGGCGTGAAAGTGACTGCCATTGATTGGCAAGAGATTGGCTGCTCCCGTGCCGATGTGTTGCAATTGTCTTGCTCCGTGAAATCGCCAGTAACATAATTTCCGGCGGGTTATTCTCGGGTGTGAGTGTGTGTGTGTGTTAGTGTGTGTGCGCTTCACATGGAGGTAAGGTGCGTCAGTTCTGGTGAAGGGAACTCCCACAGGAGGGAAGTGGAGCGCGTTGTCACGCAGGGTTTTGGCATGACCCCTTCGCCAGGCAGGCCTGTTGCGTCCATGTCGTTCACTTTCACACCATCATTGTGTACCAGACTTGAGAACTAGCGTAACTGTGCCTATTGTAAACGGTCCTTTTGTTAGATATCTTGATACGTAATCCAATCATTGTTGTTCACCTGTCGTAAGCTTCACTTACCATGTGAATTGCTGAATAATTCATCCTGTTGCCCAAACCACGTTAACGCTTTTCTCGCCACGTAATCTGTAATGTATTTCAGTCATTGAGGCCCAGTCCTTGGACCTCTTGTGCACTCTGTATCCTTTCTTGCCTCACCGCCCACAGGGTGGGTTGTAGTGCTCAATGAAGCAGTTGCTCTTGCGGATATCGAGAGATGACTCGTATACGAGCACTACGGAAGAAAACATTGTTCCTTCTACTTCAGGTGCTTGAGAGCTGTCCTAGCGTCGCCCGTGTACTCGTTATTATATAAGCCAGTCATGGTCGTGCAACCCTATGTAAACATTTGTCACTTGCTGTGGAACTTTTCTTTTTTATGTAAGTCCTTCGTTGTTTAGGTCCCTGTAAACACTTCACTTACTGTGGCACGTAAGTCATTCTTTCACTGTTTAGTCCCCTGTAAACACCTCACTTACTGTGGAACCTGTTATGTAATTGTTTCATTGTTGTCCAGTCCTTGTAAACAGTTCACTCACGGAGGATAATGTAATGCAATTGCTGACGCCCTGTCCTTGGACCTTTCCTCCCCACTCTATCCTCTTGCGCCACCGTCCACAGGATGGGCAGTAGTGCACAGTAAATTCCCCGTCTTCCCTGCAAAGATAGAAGGTAGAAGTACAGATCACATAAAAACTTTCGATCACCATGAAAATTAAGGCGTACTATATCCTTGAATTTAACTTTGCTGTTATGATACAGCAGACTCTATAAACTTAACATTTGTCTCTCTCGCATCGATGCTAGGCAATAAGATACGCGACTTAGAATGGGTATAAAAGGTCGGTAAAATATTCATTACATGTCTAACAGCTTGTGTGTATCTGAACGCTCCTCCGTCCGCCTGTTGTTTTCATAGTCCTGGGGGAATCACCCGTAAATTTCCGTGGTCCCCGGATCCTCGTATTGTGGGCGAACTTTGCCTGTTAGAGGAAACTCCCTTGTTTATGGCGGTCCCCCCGACAACGGTTCTGGTTTTGAGTCGTGATCTCGCACTCACACTACCCGCGTGGGTTCGAATCCCGGACGCGGCAGTCGGCCCACACCCCAACCCAGGTGTTCATCTTCCCTTGTGGGCTAGTCGATTTATGGCTACATGGTTACGTGTTTGATCGTATGCTCACATGGGATTAAAGATAATGGTACCTGTATATATATATATATATATATATATATATATATATATATATATATATATATATATATATATATACCTCGCTAATGCGGGAAATGGCGAATAGTTTGAAAGAAAGAAAAAAAAGAAAGATATATATATATATATATATATATATATATATATATATATATATATATATATATATAATATATATATAAGTTGAGGCAAGGGCTCGCAACACACACACACACACACACACACACACACACACACACACACACACACACACACACACACACACACAAGCTTCGTGGCCAGGTGAGTGCAGATAGGAAAGAGATGTACATTTATGGCGAGATGTATTGCTTGTACAGAAGTGTGGGAGGCTTTCAAGTCAACATGCACTTTGTAGACGACAAGACAATCGTTGCCCTGACTTGACCACTGTGGCTATCAACGAAACAAGATGATTTTCGTGTTCATTCTTCCCAGACAGGAGGATGAACGGTGTGAACAACTTGGGTCACCCCTGCAGATACCTGAACACTGTTCCGAAAACACTTGATAAGGCCGTAGTGTTCAGAGATAGCTTACAATTATAGATAATTAGTACACGGCTATTCATGCACCGTGTCGCACAGTTATACATAATAATACACGGGTATTCATGCACCGTGTAGCACAGTAGACAATTATAGATGATTAATACTCTGGTATTCATGCACCATGTTGAAGAGGTGACAATTATAGATGATTAATGCACCGGTATTCATGCACCTCGTAGCACAGTGCAGTGGGAGACACTGTTTCATAGCCGAGCCAATGTTATAAACATGCTGCTAACTCTCCATACCTCTCATCTCATGTCGAGTGCGCCCGAAGCATAATAGCAGTTTCCTCTCGCTCGTAATGTTGTATGCTTGCTCATTGTACGTGTCGCATGCCTCGCGCCCTCTCTCCGTACTCTCTCGTTCTTTCCATAATTTCGCGGCTTTTTTTTTGCAGTGTCTTTAACCCTCTCCTGTTCCCTTCCCCGCCGCAACCATCACATCCATGAGTCCCCTCCATACACTGCCCACCTTCCCCTGGTTACACCACCGCAGGGAGCAACTCGCTGGAAGTTAGTTTTAGATATATTGTAAATCGCTTTTCTTTTTTTCCTCTCTCTCCCTCCTTCCTTCCTACCAAGACGTAAAGCTAAGTTGTTAGCGGCGTAAATCACGGGCCATCGGTTGGTCGTGGATAGATCAGGAGTGGGTCTTGGGCAAGTTGTAGGACGGCGGCGGGTCGATAGGCGCCCAGGGAGTCCTTACGTTTAGGTTCTTGTAACCACGCAGCCCTCCGCCTTCCGTCCGTGGCCGTTTGCACCGTGTCTCTCTCGGACGTTGATTTAGATAGGTTCCCTGGCTTCTTTGTTACTATATATGCTTTGCATAGGTTCCCTGGCTATATATGCTTTGGATAGGTTTCCTGGCTTCTTTGTTACTATATATGCTTTGCATAGGTTCCCTGGCTATATATGCTTTGGATAGGTTTCCTACTTTTTCTGTTAGTGTCTGTAATTTGGATAGGTTCCCTGGGTTATCTGTTACTATCTATGCTTTGGATAGGTTCCCTGGGTTCTCTGTTACTTTGATATGGATAGGTTCACTTGGTTCTCTGTTACTGTCTGTAATTTGGATAGGTTCCCTGGGTTCTTTGGTAAGGTTTATGATTTTGGGTACGTTCTCTGGGGTCTCAGTTAGTCTATAATTTGTATAAGTTCCCTGGGTTTTCTGTGTATGCCCATGATATGAATAGGTTCCCCAGGGTCTGTGATAGTCTGCAAATTGGATAGTTTTCCAGGGTTCTCCATCAGTGTATTCACTCCTCAGTAAAAAGCCCTGTTCCATAAGGAACTGTACTTGTAGCCCTTCTCTTCCTTATTCATATCTTTGCCTCGAACGCGTGTCACAGTTTCGTATCATCCCTTTGCAGATGATACTAGAATACATATGAATATCACTTCAGTATAGGATGTTAAAAAGACTACAGAGGAACATAGAAAATCTTCCCCTGGGCCAAAGTGAAAATGGAGAAATACGTAAGGTGGAAAATGTATAGAATACAGGACGAACACAGACACTTATGAACAAACTGGATTATTTGAAAGACCTTGCAGTAGCAATGACTAATGACCTAACCTTCAGCGAGCGCAATGAGACATTTGTTGTCCCGCGAGAAGTTGGGATGGATCCTGCGGACATTCAAGACATGGCAAGAAAAGCCGATGATGATGCTCCTCAAGACGCTGATCCTCCCACAAATAGAGTATTTGCCGTGTTCTACCACCATCCCACGTAGCAGGCGAAATGGCAGAATTAGAAAGTTTTCAGATATCTTCAAATTTTCATATGAACGTGTCAAGGGAACGAAAAATATTGATAACTTCTGAAGTCACTAACGGCTGTATTTCTTGGAGCGTAATCAAGAGGGTTTTTCCATCTATACCTGGAAAATCGTAGAATGCATGGTGCCCAGCTTCCATTCGGAAATAACATCCTGCAGGCATGTCTGGCATGGACACTTCTGTAGATACTGCCATTGAAATCCAAAGGTACGATATGCACTTAAAGGGAGAGTGCCTGAGACATCTGGGATCCGAGGCTTTTCTACACCTTGCCAGCAGTCTTCAGGAACGCCATGGGATGCACAGTGGATAGATTTAAAAGTACCTGGGACGAGGCTTTACATATTGTACCAGACCCACCGGGTTCTGGGGGTTACGTGGGCCTGAGGGCTGCGGCTTTCCAACAGCCCGGGCTGTGGAGGTAGAAATTTCCCCCACCAGCCCCGTGGACTACACTTGAGTATTCGCCCTCAAGAATGATCAGGCCTCGCTCAAAACTTCTCTCACGTCGTCCTAAAATCTTAAATTCAGCCAACCCTTCCTCCTGTTCCCGCCACTTCTGATACTTTTGTTTATATATATATATATATATATATATATATATATATATATATATATATATATATATATATATATATATGGCAGTGCTGTTTGCTCGGTCCCCATCTCCCCATGTTTATGCTCCTGAGGCACTAGAATGATTCCGTATCACGTGCCACCTTGAGGAAATGAATTGCCGTGTGTAACTTGACCAACGGTTGCACGAACTGTGTCAAGATGACCGAAGGACTGTGGAGTGTTGAGGAGGGAGAATTTTTGGAGTAACGCAACGCGTCTCCAAACCAGCGTATCAAGAAATATACCTACGCGACTCCAAACCAGCGTATCAGGAAATATACTAACGCGTCTCTAAACCAGCGTATCAGGAAATATACTAACGTGTCTCTAAACCAGTGTATCAAGAAATAAACTGTATCGCTCGTAAGTGTGCGCCAGATATCACGGAGCGGAAAACACAATTAGTGGCAACATGCTGACGATCGAAGATCAACCCCTCCTTAGACAAAAGAAAACGAGTTGCATATTCCCCCAAAGGTTTGAAGCTTGAAATAGGAATCGTTGAGCAGAAATTGAAAACATAAAAAGTCAGCCGATGTTTGAGGCAGAAAGCTTTTGAGGAAATGGAAACAAGAAAATAACCTCTAAATATATCGTTTCTTATGCCAGGAGAAAGTCCCGCACCACCTGCTGTATACCTGTATTGACCCGCGAGCGGAAAGGGGGGGAATTCATACACGGATGAGACAGGTGCGAAATGTGGAAGGAAAAAAGAAAAAGAAGGTACTGTTTTGTATTGACTTGAGATGTTACACGTCAGAAGTATGGACGAGAGCCATCACATTTCTTGAGCAACAGTACACGCCCAGCAACACTCTTATCAGAAATCAATTTTGCCTCATCCGGTTGCGAGAAACGTGATTGAGAACGTACTTTACGCAACCTGCTTTGCTCCAGGACCACCAGATTCTTTTACTTCTGGCCTGATGAAACTAGGATGGAATATAAGATGTAAACATTCACCCAACTCTGCAGGAACAGGTCTGACACATCTTACCATCCCGTAGTGTTTTAAGATCAGTCGACGTAATTCTTCTTCCATGTGAAAGAAAGGTCAAGAAGACCCATTTCAAAAACATCGTCTGCCGTCGCAAAAGGATAACAGATTATCACTAGGATTGGAAAGAGTAACCCGAGTATATGTCATCAGACAACCTGGACAGTCCGGGTCAGCGAGGGTTGATCGTTAGACTATCCCAGTAATTCACTTCAGTACGACCAGTGTTATTTGATCTCAGGACCCGTCGAGGGAGGGAGGGGGGAGAAAAAAAAGGAAGAAGAATGCAGAGGTTATTTACACAGGCTTCGCGTCAGTGCTGGCTCCTGGCGTCGTCACTTGTGGTGCGTGGGAAATTGAGTAATATTTTTAGACGTCACCCGCATGTTAGGAAGGCTACAAGGACTTCTCCTGTGTCAGAGGTCCTTTTTTTTTTTTTTTCATCATCTTATCGGGGCTGGTGTACCGACGGTGTATCTCAACATGTACGAAGGTAAGGGAGTGTACGGGCTGTGTAGCGTGTTGGGGTGATTAATGTGTTTGTGATCAACCCATAACGGGTGAGTCTGGGACCTCCTTGCCTAATTTACACATGGTTCACGTTGGTTTCGGAGGTCTTCAACCCGACAATTTGGTTTAGGACCTTACCTTACCTTACCTTACCTTACCTTACCTTACCTTACCTTACCTTACCTTATCTTACCTTACCTTACCTTACCTTACCTTGAATATACCTAACGATGATTTTGGGGGGTCTGCAACCCCCTCACCTGGGTCTAGGACCTTACTTTACCGTACATACACGTTACTGTAGTTTCGTAGTTCTGCCTTTAATGCTTGATTTGTCACCAAAGTGTCTCTGCTCAGTCACATTGTTGGAGGCCGGCTGTTGTCTTTTGAGACCTGCCGAGAGTTGCTGTGGCTCCCTTGCTCCCGTCAGGGGCACGCATCATTCCACTCTCGTCTTAGACATCTCTAGCGACATTAGGATGTGGGTGGGATCCTTAATGGACTTCTGCTCCGTCGTTCATGGTTCATGGAGGTGAAGTGATGGGATCCTCAGTTCCTCGCGGGGCGCCTTCGAGCGCTCCTGCTCGACATTTGTTCATCCTCACTTTAACCAGGGGAACTTGTAGTATCAAGCTGCCTGTTGTTGGAATGGACGTTCGCTTACCTTCAGTACATGTGACCGCCTTCGATTTTCTGAGGTGCCGTATGCTTGATCTGTTGTTTACTGCTCGAGCCGGTTTAATTTCACTGGTCTCGCCGAACCGGTACTCTCACTGGGTGTTATACCGGTATACAGGTTCATGTCATTGGCTCGGGGACGGGCCTGGTGGAACGGGAAGGTGAGGGGAGCCAGGAGCCAGGGTCCTGCTGGACGGAAGCCAGCCGTCTTGGACGGGGAGTCGACCTCTTTGGCGCCCTCAGCCGGTCTTTAAGAGTACATTCACCCGGGGAAGAGGGTGAGGGAAAAAGATGATAACGTTGTCCTGTTTTGCCCAGATGAGAGCTACAACCACTTCGGCTGTAGGGATGTGTGGAACCACCGTTGCCAAGAGGTGAATGGATATTACGAGAAGAAAGGTTGAAATATTCTCGCGGGGATTTTGTTATAAGTGTGCTCTAAATATATCTCCTGCAGGGATTAGTAGATTTAACAGGTTATATCGTAATACCTTACTATATTTTGCCGGGACTTGGAGGTGGTTCACAGAGGTTAGTTGAATGTCTACACGTCATGTGTACAGTGTTGATGTGCATCACTGTATTGCAGTTCCCGTAAGACCTCGAATGATCATGAGGCCATCAGTTCGTTTCTTGTTGCACCAGGCAAACCTGTGACGTTCTTCGTTGTGTACCTCTTCTGGTCCGCCCAGGTGGAGTGCATCAAGCTCCTCTTTTGGATGTGTCAGCTTTCAGACCTGATTGCCGTAAATTCGGTTGGAAATTCGGGTATTTCTTCAGCTTATTGATCATTCTATACCTTATGTATTTACTATTGTCAAATGTGTCTTTGGCACTCGAGTGCTCTTGCCATGCCTAAACCTGCTATGGTTTCGATGGCTCTCTTCACAACTGGGCCAGGGGCTTTTAGTAGACTTGCGATAATTTCTGAGTCGCTCTACACCCACCATCCTTACCTGAGCCACCATGTGGCCCCCTCAGCTAAGTCAGGCTCTGTAGAGGTGTATTGTCGTCAACGTGTTTGGAAAGGCTGTGTTTCATACCCTTCCCGGATGGCGGTGTATGCAGTTTGTGCGAGCTGCACTGCGCATTCCGTGAGGGCGTGTGCATCCCTTGTGCATCCTCGAAGTCTGGTGACGCATCGTCACTGGTCTTCATCTCTCGAACCGGAGCAGCGTTGCGAGAGCACGCATACAGGGTGGGATTAACCTCACCCCGGAGTTCAGGGGCTGTGGCAAGCCTAGGAAGCCCATGATAGTCATATTAACGTAGGTCTGATCATCCAGGGATGGTACGAAGTACATCCACTTTGTGTGTGTGTGTGTGTGTGTGTGTGTGTGTGTGTGTGTGTGTGTGTGTGTGATTACTGTTCGCTGTGTTGTGGGAGTGAGTGTTAAACTCCTGCTGCCCCGTCTCTTCTTTACCTGTGTGTGTGTGTGTGTGTGTGTGTGTACTATGTCTTTACTCCTGTGTATTCATATGGTGACTCATAGCGAGAACGTAACCAAAACTCAGTGTGTGTGTGTGTGTGTGTGTGTGTGTGTGTGTGTGTGTGTGTGTGTGTGTGTGCGCGCGCGCGCGTTCACATAAAGAACGTACCCCATATTTTTTTTTAAGTTGGTTTGACATTTTTGGATGAAAATAAAGATGGTAAGAAATTTTTCCTCTGTCTGCTTTCTGGGGGAGCGCCCCTCCACTCTCATTAATGCGGAGCCCCAGGGCTGTACCCACGTTAGCCCATAGCTTAATCTGGGCGTGCATGCTTACAGACATGGGAGCCACCCCCTTGCTGACATCATCAGGCGCTTCAGAGAAAGCGATGGTTCTTCGTGAATCGAAAGCAAACACGAACAAACCTCCATCCGGTTTGGTGCCGGATGCGGCGTCGTCATGGTCTTTGTAGGGCGATAGTAATAACCACCCGGGGAAGCCTGACGTAGAACCGTACCCGTGTCCGCGTGAATGAAATCACATCTCGTTATTTCATATAGCCGGGTGAGCGGCCGGGTACGGTTACGAGCCGTATCCGCATCCGAAGAAATGCGATCCCTAGGCTTTTAAACTTAGTGTTTTAACTTTTGGACGCGATTTGCGTGAACGCTCACGTGAGGTAGCCACGAGGTGTATGCCCCCTCAGGGACTTGCTGTCTCCGGGTACCCACACATTTCAGTCAGCCGTGATGCCCGTCCTGCTTATCCTAACGTTTGAGCGTCAAGTTCCCTTCGAGTTGTAATTGCTCTCCCGAGAGCGCGACGGGCGCACTCACTCAGCCCCTCCCTCCTCTCCGCCAACGCGAAACATTATCCCGTTAAATGCTTTTCTCCTTTGGCGGCGTAACTTTACTCTTACTACCGTGAGGTGTGTGTGTGTGTGTGTGTGTGTGTGTGTGTGTGTGTGTGTGTGTGTGTGTGTGGAAAATTAAACACTTTTCTTCCCACATGCCGTGATGGTTAAGCTGAGCCGTAGTGTAGCTTTGCATGGTCTGCCGTAGTTATTGTAAGACTGGCGGCGAGGAGAAGCGTGTGAAGTGCGAAGACTCTGGCCAGTGATGGTGTAGTGGTGGTGCTGAGGACACCACGGCGCCTCGTGTATTGACGGTGGTAAATGGAGGACTAGTGATGGTGAAGGTGTCGGTGTTGGTGGTGTGTTGTTACGGGAGACGTCACCCCTGGCCTGACTGGTGTGTCTGGATGACACTCACTCCCTCCCTCCTCCACTACCTCTCCTTCCTCTTTCTCGCACCCCCCAACGATCCATATCTCTTCTACCCCTCCTTCCACTTTCTCTCCCTTAACGATCTCTCCCGCAGCGATCCCTCCCTCCCTCCCTCAACCCCTTCCACTTTCCCTTGCTCCTCATTCTCTAATCCCTTAACGACACTCTCTCTCTCTCTCTCTCTCTCTCTCTCTCTCTCTCTCTCTCTCTCTCTCTCTCTCTCTCTCTCTCTCTTACCACGTCACCTCCCTCCTCTCCCCTTCCCTTCCTTCCACTTTCCCTCCCTCCTCAGCCTCTCCCTCCACTCTCCCGTAACGATCCCTCCCTCCTGTACCCTTCCTTGCACTATTCCTTCCTCCTCAACCTCTCCCTTAACGATCTCTCCCTCCACTCTCGCATAACGATCCCTCCCTCCTCAACCCGTCCTTGCACTATTCCTTCCTCCTCAGCCTCTAATCCCCTAACGATCCCACCCTCCGCTGTCTCTCCCACAACGATCCCTCCCCCGTGCCTGGCCTTATCAGCCTGGCCCACGCCACCACAGTGCCACTGTCTCCTTAATGCTGACACAGCTTTTGCTTACCCGTAGCCACAGTTTTACTCTCTCTCTCTCTCTCTCTCTCTCTCTCTCTCTCTCTCTCTCTCTCTCTCTCTCTCTCTCTCTCTCTCTCTCTCTCTCTCGGAAGGGTTAGTGACGGCTGGGCGGGGAGACATCCCTTCAGTGGCTATCACAAGTGGGCAGCTGACTCTCTTTCCACAAACGCACATAACACTTGAGAACAACACGTAACCCAGACGAGTCGTTCTTTGCAACTAATATTTTCCTGAGGTGAGCGCTACGCGCTGGCTCCGCCACAGGACAAAATCTCGTCACAGATACTCGTAAGTGAGCACTCTCTACCATCATCACTGAAGTGCTTCATCTTTATATACTGAGAGAAAGAGTCCTTAGATCAACTCGGGTCACATACTCGCCCAAGTATCGGGAGCGTTATTGACGGTTGCGGAGTGAGCCAGCACTTCAGTGGCTGTCAAGTTCCACTCCTGTGGCTCAGGTTCTCTCTCTCTCTCTCTCTCTCTCTCTCTCTCTCTCTCTCTCTCTCTCTCTCTCTCTCTCTCCCTCCCTCCCCTCACGCCCTCGGGTTGCTGGCATTCACGCCACAGACGAAATCCCTTCATCTCACACACAGCATTTGAAAGCACGTAACTCGCACGACTGATTCGTCATAACTATAAATCCTGCACTTTAATCTCACTTGACTGTATTAGTGACTGCAGGAAGGGAGGAGATGTCACTTGAACAGTGTGACTAGGACGTGGCCGCCCGGCTGAAACAACTAGAGGCCCCAGAGTACCAGACGTGGGAGAGAGAGAGAGAGTAGAACGGATGTCACTGATGTAAGCCAAGGTCGCAAGGAATCACTACAACACTGCTAGAAATGATACCGGTGCTCTATACTGTTGTCGGTCGTAGGGCACGAGGGGAAATGATCAGACCCGTCGATCGGGTCTTGAGGAGAGATGTGTCGCGGGACGGTCCATTTTTGTCACCCGCGGGAAGTCTCCAGGAAGGGAGGTGAGATGCAGCAAGGTTGAGAGAGAGAGAGATAGATAGAGAGAGAGAGAGAGAGAGAGAGAGAGAGAGAGAGAGAGAGAGAGAGAGAGAGAGAGAGAGAGAGATACAAGTACGCCAGAAGGAACGGATGGAGGGGGACTGAAGCAGGTCACTGGGTCAGACGATAAGGAGCCTGTGTTACACGCACCGAGTCCAAGCTTGGGAGGGGAGGAAGGTGGCTGCTGCTTTAGACTCGGGTGCATGTTGAGGAAAGGGGTGGCCTCTGCTCTGGGATGGCGAGTGCAGGTCTGGGAAGTTTGGGGAGGTTGGACGCTGCCGTGCATACTGAGCGAAGGTTGGGTAGGTGGCCACTGCTCCAAGCCCACTGCCAAGCGAAGAACCACACGAAGCTGGTGAGTCGGTATTGTGGGTCATTACGTATTGGTAATTTACCTATTGTGTATTGTATAGGGAGGGAGTTCCACACTCGACGGGCCCCATCTCTGTGAACAGTCTCTTCGGTTCACTTCTGTTACACAGCTTCTTAGATTTATGCATGCTGTCTACAGTAACCATGTCCCCAGTCATGTGGGTGTGGAGGGGAGCAGGTCATGTTGGGGAGTGTGTGCGTGAGAGGTGAAGGTAATCCTGGTATAACCATGGTATAACCTACAGATCCGAAGTTATCCTTACATTACTTTACGTTGCAGGTGTTTGGAACTATGGGCTTTTGATGCTAGACGTCCTGTATTTCTTTGTGACATTACGGTCCATGCACAGTGGTGCTTCTCTGTATGACACACCGGTGAAGATGATTTACACTAGCCAAGATAGTCAAACCACGATATATCCTATATAATTAATTGCAGGTTATAGGATAGTAGAGACAGGGGTGCAGAGTCTCGCCTGTAGGAGGGAGGGGGAGAGAGAGAGAGAGAGAGAGAGAGAGAGAGAGAGAGAGAGAGAGAGAGAGAGAGAGAGAGAGAGAGACTACAGTGGGGTCTTCCAGTGGGCCACTGAAGATATACCCTGCTCTGTATTGGACACCAACTTTCAGCTGTTTTGTTCAGGGGTGAAGCACTGAAGAGATATAAGCTCCTGCGGGGGGCCAAGAGGCGGATCACCACCCCTGTATAACTCCTGGGGCACGGCGGCACGACGCTCGGGAGGATGGTGGCCAGGGCCCAGCATACCCAAGGGTCGTTCCCCTCGTGGTCGGGTTTGTGGGTGCTCAAGGGTCGGCACCGTCGAACTCGGTGGTCACAGCGTTGTAGTCGTGCTCAAGAGTCTGACTATGGTTGGCGTGTGGTGTTCGTACCGTACCGTCGTGTGCAAGGGGATACCTTCCCCTTTCCTCCTCATCTGCCAGTCCTCATCCCCACACCTTTCTTCTACCCCCCTCCCCCTCCAAACACACACACACACACACACACACACACACACACACACACACACACACACACACACACACCTCGCGGGGAGAGAGAGAGAGAGAGAGAGAGAGAGAGAGAGAGAGAGAGAGAGAGAGAGAGAGAGATTTAAAGCTCCTTTACATTTTTTCCCAGGCTTTTTTCACCCTTGTTTATTCCGTTCATTAGTATTCACATCATTAATCTTCGAACAGTTCTCCACCTGCTTTATGTTGCGTCCCCCCCCCCTCTCTCTCTCTCTTTTCATCATATCTGAGTTACGTTTTCTCTGCACTCTCCTTTCTCCCGTGTCCATATGCTAGCGGCTCACACACTCCTGTGCATCATTGCTCTTCTTGACCCTGGCTTTGGCTTGCCTTGTGTCACCTGACAGCATGTACAGCGCATCATTGCCCCCTGTGCCTTTTAACCTCTGCCTTTTCCTTGTGTATTTATTCTCTCCGCATCTTTCCTACTGTGCACAGGTAACGTTATCATGTCATATCTTACGTTACTCACTTCAAGAATGCTTTAGCCTTCACGTAAACGAGTCTGCTTCTCATGCCTCACGCGACACACACACACACACACACACACACACACACTGTGTTGTGTGTTCTCCTGTTATGGAGTTTGTGCTTCTTAGTCCTCAGCTTTACATCTGCCTCTCTGTGTTCTCTAACTACCACCTCCTTCCTCTGCTCCCTCTTTCTTCCCGTACGGTTCACCCTCTCCTCTCGTAGTACGTCCAGAGATCTTTCTCTTTAAGGTAATCAAGTCGCCCCAGTCACCCCTCTTATGCTGCTGTGTATATTTGTCTTCCTCACCCTACCCTGCCCTGCCTTCCCCACCATGTGTGTCGTCTCCCCTCCTTATCCACTCGACACTCTAGGGCTCCTCTGGTAAGTCCTCACATTTCCGCTATTTTTCTCTTAGATAAACACATGTAGAGGGAAGAAGGGTCTCCTGAGAGGGGCCCCCATGTTTATCACGTTGAGCATCGTCGACCAGCGCCCTCCTGTAGGGCCTGAACCTCACCAGCAAGACGGCGCGACCCTTGAGCACGACGACGCGACCCATAAGCAACAACGTTACCGAACCTTGGTTTAATGATGATGCCTTGGTCTTCAACACTGACCCTCTGAGGGTCATGTCAATGACCAGGCCACTATACCCAAGGGTCCTTACCGTCGTGCTCAAGTGGTCACCAGTGTCGCCATGTACCTTTCCGCCCAGAATTTTCCAGCTCGCGTACAGCTCTGTACTTGTGTATCGCTGACGTATGACGCGGCGTAGGAAGAGTGACGTGTTGGCACCAGGCGTATGGAAGGGTATATCTTACTAGAGCGTGTGTGTGTGTGTGTGTGTGTGTGTGTGTGTGTGTGCACGCTTGGTGGTGTGTGTTCAGCTCGTTATTTCAGTAGCGTATCACATGGGCGACGGTGGTTATAGACTTGTGCAGCGTCATACACAGGCAGTACAAGGTAGTTCATACATCCAAAATCAAATGGAAATGTACTTCTGTCCATCCAGAGTCTTGTTGATCTCCTGAAAATTGGGAAGCGTTCGTAGGCGAAATGTCAATAGAAACTGATGCTCATGACACAAGACGGGTGTACACAGTAAAATCCATTGCCCTTTTGCAAAATATTTTCTGATGATGGTTATCGGTTTCTGTAATCTGAAGGTTCGTGGACGATACTGTTTATTGCACTTCTTACCAGTGTGTTGTGTGCGTGTGTGTCATCCGGCTGAGGGCTGCTAGATAGCGTTATTTAAGGTAGTCGCCAACGTTAGAATCCTTACTCGGTCGGGGAAAAGGCTTTGTAAGATTTTCATTCGGTTTTCAGACTTGCAACCTAACCTACTCTGACGTACGTGCGCGCTATGTGCTTGCTCTCCCTCCGCCTACCTCCCTTGCTGTGTGACCTTCACCCACGCCATCACAAGACACGCTTTGACTGTGTGTGTACACGTGGACAAACAAAACCTCCTTCACCGTCTCATAAAACTGGAAAAGAAGAAAGTGTCTTCAGGGTTTTTCTTTTATTATTATTATTATCATTAGCGTAAATCGTTGTGTCCTCTGGCGTGGTTGGTGCCGGTGTACGTACCGAGGCTGA
Source organism: Panulirus ornatus (assembly GCF_036320965.1). Lineage (NCBI taxonomy): Eukaryota > Metazoa > Arthropoda > Malacostraca > Decapoda > Palinuridae > Panulirus > Panulirus ornatus. The sequence continues at coordinate 10,361,551 of NC_092237.1, forward strand.
AGCATGAGTGTGGTGGTGGGAGGAGGATGCCAGTAATATCTGGGTAATGCTGGATCTCGGAAATTAGATGGCCGGATGCCTTCGTCGGGAGGGCAGCCTCTTACACCCAGCGTGTATCGCTGTGTACCCAGACCTCGATACACGATCCCATGTGTCGAGAAATGCTATACGTGTTTGCACTAGATTCGAAGTGTGTTGTTCTGTTTTCTCTCCATGGCATCTCCAAGACTGGAAGGGGCAAGTAGATAAGCGATGCTTTGGGACGTTCTGGCATATTGAGTAGGTATACCCCATTGTGGCTACCAGTGTTGCTTGCGCACCGTTTGTTTGCCCTAGGTCCAACAAACAGGAGTCTCAGACTCGCTGGTAGACCTTCGTATTTTTGATGCGCTGCCTCCCGCTGTGCTGTAAGGGAGGGGTGAACCGGGGAGATCTTAAAAGAAAAAAGAGAAAATTGCTTTGAGGAACGAATACACTAACTAAATCGCATGTCTTATTAGCACATCTTCTGCTGCTTGTCTTTCATATTTATGATATACAGTTCTTCAAGACTGTACTTTTTTTTTTTTAAGTGAAATTCTCTCAGCAACTATACGAAACATTATGGAACGGTCTCAGGAAGTAATCTACGTATCAGCATCCCATGTTCCTCCTTGCCATAGGTTGATCGCATGGCCCGTAATGGATATCTGGATCAGACGACTTCAGTTACAAACTGACTCTCGCGATCGAACGTCAAAAGAAAGCCTCGTGGAGGGACGGGGCTGCTGGTGAGGGGAAGGTCACTAAAGATTAGAGGGTATTAATCTGGGGATTATTATACAGGGTAAGTCCCATACCATATTGTGTGGTAGTAGAGCCTCGTAAACCATCGTAGAGTACGTTAAGGTCCGTCCCAGCTCAGGCAACAGTGACCACACCCTGTTGTGATGTAGGGACGACGGTGGGCCATTTGTGTGGTGGTATATAGGCGAGGGTGTATTATTGGCCGTACAGGTAGCGGGTGGTATATTACATGCTCTTGTCGGTGCGGTGGTTGGAAGTGTGAGGTGATGGACATTGTGTATCTGGGAGGGCGTTATGTGGGGGGTGTCAGGTAGTTGGTTCTCACCCAGGCCAGCCGTCTTGTCCCACCAGGGTTAATCCTCACCTGAGGTATGGTCAGTGGCCGTCCCTCCCCCACTGGCTTTGTTTGCCTCCAGGGGTGGGACGTCTTGCTCAGCACTCACTCCCAACGCTCAGGTCACCGTCGCTCTGCCATAAATATATGACGCTGCTCATTCAGTCGCCTGCGGACAAAGACAGCCCGCGGGCGCTGCTGCTTTCGCTCTTCACCCGAGCCACAGCGGCGGCTCCTGGGGTTGAGTGAGTGCTGGAGGGAGAAAGCGTGGTTGAGGTCCAAATTTGAGTTCCAGTTGGTTCAGGTCTTGGCGGGGGAAGATTTATGGCGTGAGACGGGTGATGCTGGTGGCGAGGGGCGTGGTAGCTCCATGTTCATGGTGGTTGTGTACACCTCCGTTCCGGGAGTGCACCCACACACTCAAGGAAGAGAACAGCTTGTCTGTAACCGCAGATGATGTTATTGTCTTGACCTTCGTTCATTTCTTCTTTTTTTTTTTGTAATGGAACAAAAGTTTTTTATATATAATGTATGAGTCAAGGTATGATTCATTTCGCCATGGCTTAGAAGAAGAAAAAATGCTGAGGTATTATTAGTCTGTCTTATGTTAGTGTATAACCTGAGATTGTGAGGTATCACGTATGCTAATACTGGCGGGTGAGGGAGAAGGCAGAACATAGTATGGGTGTGTTATAGCAGGTAATCATTGACCGCCCAGCTCAAGGATGGGGCTGAGCTGGCTCTCAGCCAACACGGCGGGGGGAGAGAGAGAGAGAGAGAGGCTCCGAGTAAATATTGTTGGTACGAAAGTGCTGAAAAATGTTGGCCCTTCAAGGTGCTGGGTTGGTTCCCCGGCTGGAGTGAAATTTGTTAGCTTTCCAAGCGTTGTTTTGCAGTAGATTCTTTCGCTTGAGGTATGATGTTCCTTGATGAATCCTGGAAGGTTTGGTTGGTACCCAATCGTTTTTTTTCTTCTCCTTTTTTTGGGGTGGGGGGGGGGGGGGGGTTGTCCACCAGACGGACATGGACGACTGTGTGTGTAAACTGAACATCACCACGGTAACGTCACGAAGACCAGAGGGTGCCATGAGTTGTACGAGAAAACTCTTTAAGCAGTCGAGGTCCGAAACTTTGTGTAACTTATTAAACTAACTCCATTTGACACAATGTGGTCCACCCAAAATGAAGATGTTCAAGCGCTTACAACGCAAATATTTACTGAGTGTACTTGTCCAGCCATGTTTTCTCGAGCTGTTGTTCTTCGCCGTTGGTACACGTACCGCTTGGCCGTCCAAACGATACGAGGTGTCGTAAAAATTCCGGTCGTAAGTAAAGATATGTCAGTTGAAGGTTCGCCTCCCTTTCCTCCATATGTTCAGCGAGTGGAAGACTGAAGTGTGCGTGTGTTGTGAAGATGTACGTGTGAGGTTAGGCAATTTCTTGCAGCTGGTATTATTATTATTTTTGTTAGTAGTAGTAGTATTATCACTACTACTACTACTACTACTACTACTACTACTACTACTACTACTACTACTACTGTTATTATTATTATTGAATATATAACCCTTGGAACCCTTTCCCCTCACAACTTTAAGGCTGCACCATTTGCAGTAGGAGGGAAATTGTGGACTTCTTTAGATGAGAAGTTCCTGGGCAAGACTTGTACTCCCTTTCCTCAACAGATGATAATGCCTCGACTCTGCCTGCATTCGCGGTGTAAGTTTGTGATATGCTGGAATGAAGATTTTCGAGATGGTATATACCTCCTCGTTTTGCCGACCGGAGTTGACTCATATGCTTGGAAGTGAAGACTTAAGCTTGTGTTGTGAACCAGCTTTATAGCATGTAGTGTCTCGGTTATCTGGCCGCAAGGGGTCTGACAAAGACCCCTTTTGTGACCTCAGTAATCCATTTAGCGCTTCTCTCCTCACAGGATGTAGCACGGCCGGCAGCGCACTAGTAAACTTGTCCTCAGTTAGCGGCCCCCCCCAAAAAAATATAGCAATCGCCGAATTGTGACGTGATAGACGGGGACCTTACCGTTGACGTCAACACAGATCCTGGAAGCGTTGAGGCAGATATTTGCATTCTCTCTCTCTCTCTCTCTCTCTCTCTCTCTCTCTCTCTCTCTCTCTCTCTCTCTCTCTCTCTCTCTCTCTCTCTCCTCCAGTGAAGGTACCTTTTTTTTCGCTGCGAGCGTTCGTCATCATCCCATATGATTTTATTGTAGATTTGTGGAGTGAACTCTTGATGATTGAGGCATTGTAGAGTACACATGATGACATTCTCGTTTTGGTTCTCACAAGACCGTGATTGTAGTTTACATTGTAGTTTACAAAGTTTAGATTAGGTGTTTTGTATCGGCCACTGGACAGTTAGCAAGGGAGTGGAGGAAGTGAGAGCTGCGTTAGCGATGAGGTAAAAGTAACATGAAATGTTGGAGGCGAGGAGCGAGTTAAGGATGAGGAACAGGAGAGATGTGGGTTGGGAATGAGATGCAAGTGAGTGGGAAGCGAATGAGGTGAGTGAGGTGAGAGTAACTGAGAAGTGTGTGTGTGTGTGTGTGTGTGTGTGTGTGTGTGTGTGTGTAGTACCAAGTGAGAGGTCTAGGGGTGGGGAGCGAGTGAGATGGGGCGAGCGTAGAGCGAGTGAGAGTTGCCAGAATAGAGGCCAGGTGAGAGAAAGCATGGGAAGGAGATGAGTGTGTAGGTGGTGTGTATATGTATGCGGTGAGGAAACCTGTCGTCAGTTGGCCACAGACTGGCCCGCCTCACCCCCGTGGGAACCACCTCTCCCTAGCCACCTACGCAGCCACCCTCACCTCCTCGCCTCATCACACGCACACACTGTATCCCATTTTGTGCCACCGCCCCCCCGGGATGGACAGGAGTATACAATGGATTCCCACCGCTCTTGCGGCAATAACGAAAAAAAATCAAGGCACTATAACATCTGATTCTCTGCTTTTCTCACCATCCGGAAGATCTGCTTTTTTTAAAACGTTGCTCGCTGGGATTAGAAGACCAGCGACACCCTCGGAAGGTGTACGTAAGGGAAGGTGAGCTGCTCAAACCCAGCTGTGAGGGGATGGAAGACTTCTCAGAAGATCAAGCAATGTTATTATCATTTTGCTGTTGTTATGGTACGTGTATTTGACGTTCCTCTTTTTGTTCTGGGAAACCCTGTCCTTGGTATTAGTGAACGTATTTTTTTTCCTCTCTCTCTTTTTCGGTATATGATTAAGTGTGTCGTCAACTCGACAGCGCTAGACAGACTCTGCTGGGGTATGTACCCAACACCAGGAGTATCTGTGTCGTAAGATCATAAAACCGGAGGTTTGCACTTCGTAAGTCCCACAGAACCGGAGGAGGCTTGCATCCAGCTCTAGGACGGGCCGTCGTGTTGCGGGGGTAAGTGGTGGTGGTGGTGGTGGATGGGGTTTTGTGACGGTGGGTGTCGCTACAGTTAGGGTTACCGGCCGTACACACACACACACACACACACACACACACACACACACACACACACCGCCGGAGAGACTCGTTCTGTTCGCGTGAAATCAATCAGATCCCGAGTTCATTGTCTCGGAAACGTGGAGTTACAGCATTAGTGAAACAATTGCCAGCTTTTTTTATTCATTTAAGATCTCGATGTTTTTAACATTTCCCTGTTTTGGGCGGTAGGTGAATAAATGTAGCTGCATCGCCCTCATGGAAGAAGTGGTGTGGTTGCAACTTTAGGAGGAGGCCAAGTACCTTAGATCCATGGGCTCCAAGCGCCCAGCAACTTTGATGATGGTGTGATGGCATCTGCACCTTCAGGTGGATCCGTCAGAATCCTCTCACTTCTTGACACAAACCACCACGTTCCCTTTTTCTCTCTCCACCTTAAGTCCTTTTGTCTCGTTTTTGCTCGGCGAGACTTGATACATACCAGGCCTGTTATCCGAACGCCGCTCCTCCTTTATCTAAATAAGTCTGAGTTGCTGCAGAATGATAATGATAATAATAATAATAATAATAATAATAATAATAATAATAATAATAATAATAATAATAATAATAAAAAGAGAAACGCGAAGAAAGACAACAAAAAAGTGAGTGTGGTATAGACGGGTCGGGTGGGTTGAAGAGCCTGGGAGATAGGAGGAGGCATCTCGGCCTCGCCCAAGACCACAAGGACGGACACGGGAAATAAGCTGGGAGCGTTTCGTAACCCACCAACAAAAAAAAGTGGAATAATAGCGTGGCGCAGGATACAGACCGCTGCTGGGACAGTGCTAGGGATTGGAGGAGGGTTTTCTGGGTCTGGATGATGGGTTAGCGGAGGAGATGATGGCGAGCAGCGGCGCGGCGGGGAGGTCGTCGTGGTTGAGTGGCTGGGTAGTTGGTGATTGTATGTGGGGCGTCCGGGGGGAGGGAGGGGTCGTTAGCCAACGTCTGCTTCAAGGACGTTGTCGGTTGCTGTAGGGAAGGAACGGATAGGTTTGTATGGCGAGGTTGGGCTAGGGTGGTTGGGAAAGCGAGGTGGTGAGATGGAGGTGACCGTACCGTGTAGCGATGGCCATAGTGGAGTGGAGGTCATGAGGCTGGTCATGATGGAGTGGAGGTCATGAGGCTGGTCATGATGGAGTGGAGGTCATGAGGCTGGTCATGATGGAGTGGAGGTCATGAGGCTGGTCATGGTGGAGTGGAGGTCATGAGGCTGGTCATGGTGGAGTGGAGGTCATGAGGCTGGTCATGTGGGGGGAGTGGAGGTCATGAGGCTGGTCATGTGGGGGGAGTGGAGGTCATGAGGCTGGTCATGTGGGGGGAGTGGAGGTCATGAGGCTGGTCATGGTGGAGTGGAGGTCATGAGGCTGGTCATGGTGGAGTGGAGGTCATGAGGCTGGTCATGGTGGAGTGGATGTCATGAGGCTGGTCATGTGGGGGGAGTGGAGGTCATGAGGCTGGTCATGTGGGGGGAGTGGAGGTCATGAGGCTGGTCATGGGGGAGTGGAGAGGGAGTGGGAAGTAACCCGATGCCCAGGCTCGTGAGGGGCAGCAGCTGTTCCCATAGCCCTCCCTCTCTCACCCACGGCACGATCCCATAATTTTTCACTCGTGGTGTCGAACTGTGGCGGCCGTGCCCGCCCAAGGGAGTCATTCCCCTCCTCCCCGCCCAGTGTTGTAGGGTTAGAGCGCTGGGGCTCGGGTGAGAGGAGGCGGGGAGAAACTGTCAAGATAAGGATGAGGAGGGGAAGGGCGGGAGGAGGCAGCGGGAGCGGGTGGGGCCAGAAAATATTTACCTCTGAGGGCTAGATAGAAAATGGATGAATTCCTGGTGAAGCGTATTTGAGTAGAGTGTGCTAGTTGGTTAGAGATGAGGTGTGGGGAGGAGGGGAGCGGGCGATGATGGTGACGGTTGGGGATGGGAGGAACACAAGGAGAGAGAGAGAGAGAGAGAGAGAGAGAGAGAGAGAGAAGGTGAGTAAGTGAAGAAAGATGAAAAGATACGTAGATAAGCAGAGACTTTATGTGGGGAAATACACGTCAGTGCTCAGCTCACTGAACACTAAGAATACAGCTACTTTCTGTTTACAGAGATGAGATTAGCCGCCATCTCTCCCGGGTAGTGATTTGCGATGGTTCTCTCTCTCTCTCTCTCTCTCTCTCTCTCTCTCTCTCTCTCTCTCTCTCTCTCTCTCTCTCTCTCTCTCTCTCTCTCTCCCTCCCTCCCTCCCTCCCCTGACTTGGCCGGTCTCTACATCTTCTAGTTTCACCCAGATAACATTATCGTGTACATTATAAAACCCTAACTGAGCCATTTGTTTCTTAAATAGAGTGGCAGCACGACCCGTGAAAAAGACGGCGCTTCCCTTGGGCCACGACGGTACGACCCCTTGAACACGACGGTACGACTCTCTGACATAATAGCGTGACCAGTTAGGGTCTGGTACCAAAAAAAAGTTGACCTTGTATAAGAGGAGTGGGAGTCTCATACATGTACAGACTAGAAGAAGAAGAAGAAAAGAAATCTCTCTCGACCGCGAGCATTTGCCTTAAGTAAACACCAGGAATCAGACGAAGGATACAGCCGATCCATCATTGAGTGCCTAGATTACCATAGCAACTGCGTAGAACATCTTCCTCCTTCAGTATAGTCCCGTCGTGATGCCATCGCTGAGGAGGGGTCTGGGGTCTTGCTCGCCTCAGTGAGTGTGGAGTATTGCTCAGATAATTAGGGTAGCTCTTCCTCCATCTCTGCAGTTCACAGACGTATGATGTATGAGTGGTCTTACTTGCCTCAGTGTGGAGTATTGCTCAGATAATTAGGGTAGCTCTTCCTCTGTGTCGTATTAACCTGCGTGGCATCAACAGCTCTCTGTCTCGTATGATCTCCAGAGGCATCACCTTTTGCCATCCACCCATCCATCCATCCACCTTTTGCCACCCATCTATCCATCCATCCACCTTTTACCATCCATCCATCCATCCACCTTTTGCCATCCATCCATCCATCCATCCATCCATGCCCTATCTCTGCCGTGATGTTGCTCCCCTCTCCCTGTTCTACAGACATTTATTTGGCCGCTGCTCTCGTGAGGTGTCTCCATGCGTCCCTACCAGCCTCTCACTGTGAGGATTACTCTCAAGCAGCCTCACAGCAAGACTGTCTTCCATTCATTGTCTCCCCTACAACCCTTTCTACTTGAGAAGCCGGGTCGGTAAAACGCCTGTGGAGTTGGCATTGATTTGCCCAGTCATTTCCCTCAGTTTAGTTTCATTTTACTCCTTGTTGGCCATGATTGAGGCAATAGTTTGCCCGTGTGTGTGTCACACAGTCGGCCCACAGCCATCCCAGCTGTTCATCCCCCCCTACCCTCCCTTCTTTTTTTTTAGGGGGGGGGGGGCTGGTTGATGAATGGAGGCGAGGTTTAGGCTGGGATGGGTATGTGTTTTGTCATACATTTGAGAGTATAGAAGTGGTACATGTACAAGGTAAAGTGACGGGGCAACACGAGTGTAAAACTCGTAACTTTCTCCCTTAGACAGATGGTGATTCTCTCTCTCTCTCTCTCTCTCTCTCTCTCTCTCTCTCTCTCTCTCTCTCTCTCTCTCTCTCTCTCTCTCTCTCACTCACTGACTTTGCTGTTAGAAACAACAGCATCCTGCGCTCTCTTGCTGTGTGAATATTCTTTCGTTAAATGAGATGATGAATGAGCCCAGGGGGGGAGAGGGAGAGAGAGAAAAAAAAAAGAAAAAGAAAGCTCAACCACTGACATGGCAACGGACCCCCCCCCCCCCCCTCCCCTCCGTAAACAGTAATCCCACGGGGGCGAAATCGGGTTTTTTTTTCCCCCTTTCCTGCAAACAACCCCCTCCCCTCTCCTCCCTCCCCTCCTCCCCTCCTCTCCTCCCTCTCCCCTCCTCCCTCTCCCGACTCCCTCACCTCCGCGCAGCGCGATTGAGGGCATGCCTGTGCATGCCAGGAGCAGACCTCAGGGGCTCTGTCGGGGATGAAATAATGCACAGAAAACCACCGGCGGAGGCTTTTCACCGCCCACTGAAGAAAGGGGCTGTGTGACCGGGATCCTCATTCTCAGTTTATAAACTGGTGACAGAGCTGAGCTGCTCTCCCCCACCCCCATCTCTCTCTCTCTCTCTCTCTCTCTCTCTCTCTCTCTCTCTCTCTCTCTCTCTCTCTCTCTCTCCCGTGAAGGAGAGGGAGCGGAGCAAACTCACATGACCAGGACGAGCCAGTTTTTTGCCCACCCTCCCTTAACGTGTCACGTCGTAGAGCTTGTTATAGATAGATAGATAGATAGATAGATAGATAGATAATCCAACAGCCCGTAACACCACCCGGAAGAGTAAAAGGCTTTAAAGGTGGACGATCCTGTCTTTCGCAAATATACGTATAAGCTTTATGAACTGTGCAGTTTTCACACATATTTTTTGCCTCCCCCTCTGCATATTTTTGCCTCCCTCCCTCCCTCCCTCCCTCCCTCCCCCCACATTCGGAATCGTTTTGTGCGTGTGTACGTTTTTCAGCGCATGCGTGTGTGGCGACGATTGTGGTGCCAGGGGCTGGTGTCGCGCGGTGGCAGCTGTATGGTTGGCAGCTCTATGGTGTTGTCATGTTCCTTTCTCGACGTCTCATTTTCCATTTCCCCCGAAACCCACATGGGTTGTGCTGCTGGGGTGACCTTATCACCCAGGAGGGGAGGAGGATGGTTGAGGTCAGGGAAGAAGCGCAGTTGATGGACGCAAAAGGTCCGGGGTTCGAATCCTTTCTGTTGGAGGGCATTATTATATATATATATATATATATATATATATATATATATATATATATATATATATATATATATATATATATACGATTTAGTCATTGGTAATTAACCCAGTAACTTTCTAAAGGCTCCCGCTGCTCAAGATGCGCTACTATCAGTAGCAGGGATATGTAAACTCCTTTGAAGTCAGAGGTTCTTTGACGAGACTGTACTACCAGTGACGCAGTGACCCTTCACCATATCCTGACCTGTAGTGATTGTTATTGTGAGCTGGAAGTGTGTGTGTGTGTGTGTGTGTGTGTGTGTGTGTGTGTGTGTGTGTGTGTGTGTGTGTGCATCGTGGATGATTAGATATCATAATGGCAGGCTGGAATGAGGCAGGTGATGCGCTGATAAACAGAAGGTCTAGTTGTTATCTTGTGACACACACACACACACACACACACACACACACACACACACACACACACACACACACACACACACCAAAGTTTAAGGAAAGGTATTGGAGCCTCACGGTGGAGACGTGCGCAACCACACGTTGGCCCACTCCTCTTGTGCCTACACTCTACGTAGGTCCCCTAACCAACATTATTCCCCTACTCTACATTATTGTTCTCGTACTCTACATTGTTCCCCCTACTCTACATTGTTCCCCCTACTCTACATTGTTCCCCCTACTCTACATTGTTCCCCCTACTCTACTTTGTTCCCCCTACTCTACATTGTTCCCCCTACTCTACATTGTTCCCCCTACTCTACATTGTTCCTCCTACTCTACATTGTTCCCCCTACTCTACATTGTTCCCCTACTCTACATTGTTCCTCCTACTCTACATTGTTCCCTCTACTCTTCATTGTTCCCCCTACTCTACATTGTTCCCCTACTCTACATTGTTCCCTCTACTCTACATTGTTCCCCCTACTCTACATTGTTCCTCCTACTCTACATTGTTCCCCATACTCTACATTGTTCCCCCTACTCTACATTGTTCCTCCTACTCTACATTGTTCCCCCTACTCTACATTGTTCCCCCTACTCTACATTGTTCCTCCTACTCTGCATTGTTCCCCCTACTCTACATTGTTCCCCTACTCTACATTTTTCCCCTACTCTACATTGTTCCTCCTACTCTACATTGTTCCCCCTACTCTACATTGTTCCACCTATTCTACATTGATCCCCCTACTCTACATTGTTCCTCCTACTCTACATTGTTCCTCCTACTCTACATTGTTCCCCCTACTCTACATTGTTCCTCCTACTCTACATTGTTCCTCCTACTCTACATTGTTCCCCCTACTCTACATTGTTCCCCCTACTGTGCGTTGGTTCTCACACTTACTGTGTGTGTCGGTCCACCTGCTTCCCCGGTAGCGGTATCTCAGTCGGCCCCGCTGGTTTTCTTCCCAGGTTCTTATGCCGGGCCGTCAGCCAGTGTTCGAGGTATCGCCCGAAGAGGAGTGAGTTATTTGCATTGGTGATGAAGGCCGCACCCGCTCTGAAGACGATCGGCTCCCTCATAGAGAAGATCACCAGAGGAAGAGATAAAGGGAGTGACAGGGAGCGGGTGAGGGCAGGGGGTCGTAAGGAGGTGTCGGCGGTGAGAGTGTGGAGGTGTAAGAAGTGGGCGGTGAGAGTTTGGAGGTGTGAGAAGTGGGCGGTGAGAGTGTGGAGGTGTAAGAAGTGGGCGGTGAGAGTTTGGAGGTGTGAGAAGTGGGCGGTGAGAGTGTGGAGGTGTGAGAACTGGGCGGTGAGAGTTTGGAGGTGTGAGAACTGGGCGGTGAGAGTGTAGAGGTGTGAGAAGTGGGCTGTAAGAGACTAAAGGTGTAAGCGATGGGTGGTAGGAGACCAAATTTGTAAGGGATGGGTGGTAGGAGGCCAGAGGAGTAAGGGATGAGTGGTAGGAGACCAGAGATGTAAAGAATGGGTGGTAGGAGACCAAAGTTGTAGGGGATGGGTGATAGGAGACCAGAGATGTAAAGGATGGGTGGTAGGAGACCAAAGGTGTAAGGGATGGGTGGTAGGAGACCAAGGTTGTAAGGGATGGGTGGTAGGAGACCAAAGTTTTAAGGGATGGGTGGTAGGAGACCAGAGTTGTAAGGGATGGGTGGTAGGAGACCAAAGGTGTAAGGGATGGGTGGTAGGAGACCAGAGATGTAAAGGATGGGTGGTAGGAGACCAAAGTTTTAAGGGATGGGTGGTAGGAGACCAAAGGTGTAAGGGATGGGTGGTAGGAGACCAAAGTTGTAAGGGATGGGTGGTAGGAGACCAAAGGTGTAAGGGATGGGTGGTAGGAGACCAAAGGTGTAAGGGATGGGTGGTAGGAGACCAAAGGTGTTTGTATCACTTCTTACTCAAACCATCTCGTTGTTTCCCCTCGCAACCCGGCTGGCCTTGTGCCTGTTTCCCCCCACCCTAGCTCGCCAGGTCTCTCCCCTCACCCCCCTTGGTTGCCTAGTGCCTCCAACCCCCCTCCCTCCCTCCCTAGCTAACCAGGTCTCTCCCCTCACCTCCTTGGTAGCCAACTGCCTCCCCCTCCGCCCGACTAGCCTAGTGCCTCCCCTCTTCCTCAGGCTGGCGTAGTGCTTCCCCTCTCCACCACGCTGGCCTGGTGCCTCCCCTCTCCCCGTGGCTGGCCTGGTGCCTCCCCTCTTCCCGTGGCTGGCCTAGTGCCTCCCCTCTTCCCGTGGCTGGCCTGGTGCCTCCCCTCTTCCCGTGGCTGGCCTAGTGCCTCCCCTCTTCCCGTGGCTGGCCTGGTGCTTCCCCTCTCCCCGTGGCTGGCCTAGTGCCTCCCCTCTCCCCGTGGCTGGCCTAGTGCCTCCCCTTTCCCCTTGGCTGGCCTAGTTTCTCGTCTCCTCCGCTCCCTTCCCCCACCCCCCGTACTGGATAACCTATTGCCTCTCCCCTCCCTCTGGCTGGCCTGGTGCCTCCCCTCTCCCCGTGGCTGGCCTGGTGCTTCCCTTCTCCCCGTGGCTGGCCTGGTGCCTCCCCTCTCCCCGTGGCTGGCCTGGTGCTTCCCCTCTCCCCGTGGCTGGCCTAGTGCCTCCCCTCTCCCCGTGGCTGGCCTAGTGCCTCCCCTCTCCCCGTGGCTGGCCTGGTGCCTCCCCTCTCCCCGTGGCTGGCCTAGTGCCTCCCCTCTCCCCGTGGCTGACCTAGTGCCTCCCCTCTCCCCGTGGCTGGCCTAGTGCCTCCCCCTCTCCCCGTGGCTGGCCTAGTGCCTCCCCTCTCCCCGTGGCTGGCCTAGTGCCTCCCCTTTCCCCTTGGCTGGCCTAGTTTCTCGTCTCCTCCGCTCCCCTCCCCTCACCCCCCGTACTGGATAACCTATTGCCTCTCCCCTCCCTCTGGCTGGCCTAGTGCCTCCCCTCTCTCCCGATGCGGCGTGTACCTCCCCTCACCCACCCTCTGACTGGCCTAGTGCCTCCCTTCTCCCAGTGGTAGGCCTACTGCCTCCCTCTCTTCCCGTGACAGGCCTAGAGGGACCACGCCCCCCCCCCCCCTTACGGAGCCACCTCGCTGTCTTCCCTTTTACCCGGCCTGCCTCCCGTGTGTGTGTGTACACTCGACCCGCAACCCCCCTTCTCTCACATTGCCTTCCCTAATTATCTCCCCTTTGCCCGCCCCAGCCCTTAGCTTCTGTTCTCCCCGTCTCCCTCGTTAAGGCCTTCCTTGTTTACAACTCCCTCTTCCACTGTAACCTATTGTCTCCCCCTCTCAACCGCTTTACCACCTTCTCCTCCTCCCCTCTCACCTGTTTTACCTTCCCCGCCTTGTTTTCACCCGTCTCCCTCACCCTGGTTCTGGTTAAGTCACTTTCACCGACACAGATCAATCTCCTCTTCACGTACTTGCTTGGGAAACAGATCTGAAAAGTGTGCGCCCTTTAATGTTCGGGGGAGGGGGTATATAATGGTATGGAAATTTTGCAGTGAAGGTTGGATGGGAAGGTAGAAAATGTCACCTGATTACACCCCTCCGTGTGTTCCAGGAAGGGAAGGGGGAGTGTGCCATCCTGTTGAAATGCTTGCCTATAGTGTTATCATTACTTGATCAGTCACATCCCCTGATGATTAATATCATGAAATGAATCATCAAGACGTGATATAGATGCGTTAATGGTCTCGGATCTAGATCGACTCACGGCTAGACCCAGCCAGGTGTACAAGAACATACGATACTGGTATTACAACTTTCTCCTCAATTTTTTTTTCTCCTTTTTCCTGATAGAATAGAAGCGAAAATGCTTTCTACCCCGTGATGGGATGGGGGCTGAAATTAAGACCCCGAGTGTGCTTTCCATTCATCCTCCCCCGAGAGAAAAGACAGCGTGATTTGTTATCTCTAATACGAAACTTTTATGCTTCGTGTATGTATGTTTTATGTGACCTTAACTGTGTCTTGTATGAGTGCTCTTCGTAAGGGGGGGCCCCACCAACCTGACACCACGTACCTCCACCTGTACCCACTGGCCACACACGTAACCTTCACCCATATATATGTGTGTGTTTTAAACCACATAGTATTATTTTTTTTTTTTTTTAAAGAGTTGAAAGTGTGGGCTGTGTTCCCTCATATGGCGATTTAGACTGCCACATGATGATGTACCAGAGGGAGTTGTGGTGTGGGTTTGAGGGGAGGAGGAGGAGCCTTGTTCGTTACTGAGGCGGTGTCATGCAACGTCATAGCCTGCTGACACGTCATGTGACTTCGCTATAGTCTACTGACACGTCATCTTGCTTCGCTATAGTGTGCTGACACGTCATCTTACTTCGCCATAGTGTGCTGACACGTCATCTTGCTTTGCCATAGTGTGCTGACACGTCATCTTGCTTCGCCATAGTGTACTGACACGTCATCTTGCTTCGCCATAGTGTGCTGACACGTCATCTTGCTTTGCCATAGTGTACTGACACGTCATCTTGCTTCGCCATAGTGTGCTGACACGATAGCACGCCATGCCACCCGTCTGCTGACAAGCCAACACGCTACGCCGCAATCTGCTGACACACACACACACCAGCACGAAACGGCAGTGTGTGCTGACGTCCCTCGCTTCTGACGTGTTTTCACGTTACCTCGGTATGTTGATGCTTCTGACATGTCGTCAGGCCACTGCTGATGCAAGCTGACGAACCTTTTGGTATCCGGCATGGTATGGGCTGAATTACGCCCCGGTCAATTGACAAGATAAAACATCGTTTTTTTTGTTTTTTTTTTTTGAGAAAAATTAGTACAACGAGAATTGATTTGAGTTCCTCAGGTGGGTTTGTAGACCCAACTGTCGGGAGTGGAGGGGTTGCTGGAAGATTGGAAGACGGAAGAAAAAGGGAAGAAGAGAATGCCACAGCTTTCGCAGATGGAGAAAAGTAGGATTTTACCGATAACGACTACTCCACCTTTAGCCAATCGCCACACCTAAACTCTGGGATGCTCTCCAGCCACTTGCATGCCACGGGGTCTCAGATCTTAGTGGCTGGGACGCATGCAGACAGCCCAGTAGAGTGGGGCCCGGAATGGTACCTATGGAACAGTGAGAGGAAAGCAACATCACGGCGGACGGAAAGGGATGGTTGGAGGCAGGTGATAACAGGAAAATTTACGAGACGGAAAGATTTTGATTCCCCTGTGGCAAAGAAAAAGAGATATGGGAGCATTGCTCCCACATTAGGGCGAATGAAAGCCCCGTAGGTATGGATGGAATAACGGATAAAAAGATGTAGTTAATGATGATGATGATTAGATAAATTAGTGCAGGACCGACAGCGTGCTCCTGAATTGATTCGCAGATGAGTGACACTTTATAGCGAAGCTGCCTGGAGGTTGTACATTCTTTCCGAACATGAGTGCGTGTGCCCACATGTGCGTGTACATAACATGTGTGTGTGTCCTTGTGTATGGTGGTGTAATCCCGCTTTGAAGCCAGATGGCGATCTGTCCTTGAGCACCGGGACCCTTATCAGTCAGTCAGCTACGGGGTATTTCACCCACCGTATGTCATCGCTGCCGTCGTAGACAAGAGGACAAAGGAGGGTGAACTACGCAGAATGTGCGAAGGACCTTAGGATACTCCAACCAATCACAATTACTCTTACTAAGGTCCCATAGCCAATCAAGGGTAGAGTTGTATCAGCAGGGCGGACGCTCGTCTGTACTTGTAATGAATACCCATGACACCGGCTAAGATTTGATTTCTCTCTCTCTCTCTCTCTCTCTCTCTCTCTCTCTAGCCCAGCAAGGTAAGTGGTGTCCCCTCTTCTATAAGCCCGTCATCCGCGTGCAGTGCGATACAGACCCTACATTGTTTTGTCAGTCATAATTGAGTATCATAGAATTATAACTCGTTATAAAAGGGTCTAACTAAGTGTAATGTTATCGGACAAATTGTCATAGAGGAAAGAGATCTCCTGGTTTGAAATCTTACCTGGAATGTTAATTCATGTTCAGTGTTAACTCATGTTTAGTGTTAACTCATGTTCAATGTTAACTCATGTTCAATGTTAACTCATGTTCAATGTTAACTCATGTTCAGTGTTAACTCATGTTCAATGTTAACTCATGTTCAGTGTTAACTTATGTTCAATGTTAACTCATGTTCAGTGTTAACTCATGTTCAGTGTTAACTCATGTTCAATGTTAACTCATGTTCAGTGTTAACTTATGTTCAATGTTAACTCATGTTCAGTGTTAACTCATGTTCAGTGTTAACTCATGTTCAGTGTTAACTTATGTTCAATGTTAACTCATGTTCATTGTTAACTCATGTTCAAATATTAACTCATGTTCAATATTAAACTCATGTTCAATGTTAACGAAAATTATTCATGCCTGATTTATGTGCTTATTTTTTGTACAGCTTAAATTCTTTCATTATAAGTAGATTTAATTTAATGCTGGTCTTTGATCCAATCCCATAACTTACAGATAGTGTTATCCTGTTGTGAGACATAACAAATCTAACGTCCTTGCAAGACAAGGATCAGTACAGTATTTGTAACACATATATGTTACTGGCGACCTTGCCCGAATAAGTATTGAGTTCGTAACAATATACATACGCGTTCGGCTTCGTCTCCAGGGTTTTCGCCATCGTAGTTATAACTAGATAGTAAATTCTCTACACACTTTTAAGGATCTTTGGTTTAACCGCAGAATAGTTTCTTTGTTGACATCTTACTGGGGTGTTCTCTGGTGGGGGAGTATATGAAGCTTGAGTTTGTTGGGAATTTGCCAGAGGCGGAGAGATAGTTCGCCTTGGTATAGCCGTGCGGTCAACGAGTGATGCCAAGCTTAACTGGGTCAGCAATTTCCTGTTGGGGTCCGGTGATATTGTGGTTGGGTGGCCCGGCGCGCCCACCTTCATTACTCCCTCGTATAGTCTCTGGAGCAGCGTCTCTCGGTGTATCTCTCTGGTGACGGTCTCTCACACAACGATCTCTCTCTCTCTCTCTCTCTCTCTCTCTCTCTCTCTCTCTCTCTCTCTCTCTCTCTCTCTCTCTCTCTCTCTCTCTCTCTCTCCTTTCCCTTGCCATCGTATCTCTGCCCGTTTCGAGGGTTCTTGTGTCTCTCGACCTCGCCAGCCGACTAAGGTAGGATGTGTTCCGTGCGTCCCTCTCCAGCAAACGCTCTCACAGTAACGGAAGACCAGGCAGATCCCAGTTTGGATCTTTGGATATGGCCGGAAACCTTCCCCGGGGTCATTTTGTCCCGACTTGTGCCTTTAGCTGGACTTGAGGCTCGGGTCCCGCCGGCATCCCCAATCGAAAGACAAGGACGAAGGACGGAACCAGATGAGACTGTGAGACAAGCGAACGGGGAGGGAGCCACAGAGCGGAGACGAAAGGAATATCCAAGAAACAATGGCAGCATTGTCGGCGAGGAAGAATGGATTTTCGTCTCGTCCTCTCTCTCTCTCTCTCTCTCTCTCTCTCTCTCTCTCTCTCTCTCTCTCTCTCTCTCTCTCTCTCTCTCTCTCTCTCTCTCTCTCTCTCTCTCTCTCTCTCTCTCTCTCTCTCTCTCTCTCTCTCTCTCTCTCTGTGTGTGTGTGTGTGTGTGTGTGTGTGTGTGTGTGTGTGTGTGGCTTCGTCCGTACGCGTGTCTCGCAGTTTCGTCCTTCATCTACTTCCTCTAGATGAGGAGGTCGGAAGGAGCGAGGCGGAGCCAAAGGTTCAAGCCTGTTAGGCCAACAGCCGCAGGAGAATGATTTAAGGGAAGGTTTTTCCGGGGTACCTGCTCTCCCGAGCTGTGTTCTCTCTCATTTTTTTTTTTTTTTTTTTGTACGTGTAGCAGTGTGTGTGTGTGTGTGGTGTTAGCTCAACTCTAATAGGATGTCACCTGTCTGATGGCGTTTTCTTTTCATTTAAGCCCACGTTATTTACGGCCCTCAGTAGGTAATAATATCTCTGCTGTTCTAGGAAAGTGTCAGAGTAGTGTTGAGGTAAAGGCTCATGTTACGCGACCCTTTAACACCACCAGCACATATCAGTGTGGCTCAAATTGCCGTGAATTACCGATTAGCGCTACGGAGAACCATCAGAGGTATGGAAGCTTTGACGGTGGTACAGTAGCTGTACCTTGTGGTGCAGGTTAATCCAGCTGTGGGCATTTTGTAAGGTGGGCAACCAGCACTCTGGGGGGAATCGAGAGGGTAACACCCCCACAAAGTCTTATGAACAATCAACAAGTTTATTGTGTGTGTGTGTGTCTGTGTGTGTGTGTGTGTGTGTCTGTGTGTGTGTGTGTGTGTGTGTGTGTGTGTGTGTGTGATCCGTCCCTCCTATTGTTATGATGGTGAGGTGGGCCGAGTCTCTGGCCTCCTCCACCACTTAAGGTGTACCTCCACATCTTGCACCATAACAACTGCACCAACATCACTGTTGTCTGATGTTGCTGCTTATTACTTGTGTACTGACGAGCTGTCCCATCCATTGTAGTCGACTGTGGTAGACACTGTCGTAACCTTTGTGTTGTCCTTTAAACCCAGTGACAGGAGAAGTGGTAATGGTTGAACCCATGTTACGCACGCCCTCAAAAAGTGAAAGACGCGGATGTAAATGTTACCACAGACAATAGGAACGGCACCTGCAGGCTGTTGTAAAGCCGTTCATAGCGGCCCCCGACATGATTCTCCATCCTCCGGAGATGGTCTTATTGTTGGCCATAACAGTAGAGCCTCCGCTCCGGTCGCGTACCTTCCCCTGGAGAGCCTCCTTGGGCCAGGCCGGGCCAGGTAGGTGGGAAGTACGGGATGTGTGGTGGATGGGTGTTGGGAGCCTGTGGGCTTGGTGAGGAGCGCTGGTGGTAAGTGCCGTGCGGGTCAAGAACCATCCGTGTAGGTTGGTGGGTAGGGTAAGGCCGCGGAAGGTTGAGTAAGGATGAGGTATGAGGATGAACGTACGAGGGGAAGAAATGTTAATGCGAAGGTTGAGGGGTAAGTGACGTTATTCTTGGTGGGAGTTAGAACTCAGAGATAAAGGATGGGATGAGAAACATGAGTACGAAGGGAGGAGATGGAGGAGGACGCACTGAGGTGGATTGAGGACATTAAAGAAAGGATTGCAGGGGGATCTGGATAAAGGCTGATATGTGATTAGAATGTGGAGGAGGAAGACGTGAAGGGGAGGGTGAGGAGGGGCTGCGTAGTGTGGCTAAGGTGGCGAGGTTGGGAAGGTTAGGGAGGGAGGCTGGCATGTTTTACGAGTGAGGCAGCGTCCCTCCAGGCCGTCCGTGGCCGGGGTCGGAGGGCAAGTCGTGAGTTGTTTATCTTTCTTCTGGATCATGGTCAGCCCGGCTCCCAGCTTGGGAAATTCGCCGTTATCTCACTCTGGTAGACATGCATGATAACAGCACGGCTCGTGTATGGTCTGCTGAGGAGGTGGTGATAACACTTGCTGTAGAGAAGTGGCTGAAGGGTTACAGTCGGTCAGAACTGTAAGGTTAATCGAACAGATCTCTACATGGCTCAGATGCGTTCCTCTTAACCATTACGTCATAGATGAACGAACTTTACCATGTCGGGGCATAAGATAGATTAGATAAGATTCACTTCGGTTACGTTAAAAAAATTTTTTTTAATACTTCAGTCGTCGAGACGACGGCGTGACGTTGGGTGAATTGTCGTGAGGAACTGCTAAAAGAATGCCGGGAGCTGATGCGTCGTCCCATGGTAGACTCCGCACTCGCAGGCGGCTCGCGACCGTGCTTGCTTGTAATATCACATTAGGACATGTTACATAACGTCCAAGTTTTTTTTCTGTTGTTGTTGTTGTTGCCCCCGTGAAGAGGACAAGAATATAGGTGTAGTAAAAACTTATGTAGCCCGTGACGAGTGAAAATATTGCCTCCAACTTATCTCTCCAACTTTCTCGTATTTGATGTCAGTGAATGAAATCATTAACTACACCTCTATATAATCGTTCGTAGACGAGTCAATAGGAAGGCGAACAGCTTTCCTTCTGGTAAACGCTAAAAAAAAATGTAAGGGGAAAAGTCGTCCCCTTCGGGCGCTAAAAACACTGGATGTTTAGCGAACAGTAATTTATAATCTCTCGCTGCGGGGCTGACGAAGAATTTAAGTTTCAGAATAAATACAGGTGTCAGTCGCACCTCATAAACCAGTAAGACCTCATTTGTAGATATGGTGCAGCACGAGGGTCGGACGACCCTGGCCTCCAACGGCTTCGCCTCTGACTCGGCAGCCCTTAGGGGTCAAAGGGCTCGCAGCGTCGTTCTCAAGGGTCGCAGCGTCTTGCTCAAGGGTCGCACCGTCTTGCTCAAGGGTCGCACCGTCGTGCTCAAGGGTCGCAGCGTCGTGCTCAAGGGTCGTACCGTCGTGCTCAAGGGTCGTACCATCGTGCTCAAGGGTCGCACCGTCGTGCTCAAGGCTCGTACCGTCGTGCTCAAGGGTCGTACCGTCGTGCTCAAGGGTCGCACCGTCGTGCTCAAGGGTCGTACCGTCGTGCTCAAGGGTCGTACCATCGTGCTCAGAGTGCATTACGTACCGTCGTACGCGGAGTGCTTTCCGTCGTACGCTTCATATTAAAACTAAAATTGAATAGGACGGTGGTTTCATACTCCTTCGACAGTGTTCTTTACTTGTTTGAGTTAGACTTCAAGGCCGGCGTCATTGGGGACCTAATATATAATATTCAAGAGGGAATTCACCACATGCATTGATTTCATAAACACCAAACGAGAGATATGTTCCACTCTTACGTCGTAGTATACGCGCGGAGAAAATAGTGGAAAAGCTCGACCTCAAACCTACACCGAAAATGACTTGACTTGGAATGAGAGAGTCATTTGAACTTAAAGCAGGTATCACCAGTGAGATACATAAAGTGCCATAGCCTCTTGTCAGGCGTGGTGTAGTCAGTCCCCCGAGACCAGGAAACTGTAAATTTGTATTGCCAGCGAATAAAGCGAAGCTAGCCTGTCGGAGGACCTGTCAGCGATGATGTGTGGGGAGGAGGAGGGAGGAGGAGGGACGAACGAACGGTACAAGACCCCCACTCTCTCCCTCGCTCTGGAGAGGGGGGAGCTGACCAGCCTCTTTTGGTGGTGATGAGAGGCTGCGGCATCGAACACAACATCCGGTTTATCGCGTTCATTAGCGAGGCCTGGCACTTGGCCAAGCTGCATTGATAGGATACGATCCCCCACAGGAGTCGCGTGAAGCATATTAAAGGGTCGGGTAAACGTTTAGAATTGTCAGTGAGCCACGCAGGACAAGGGCGCGTCGACGGCACGGCGGTAGTGGAGGTATATCCGTATGGACTCATCCACGGTACCTCACGTGCAGTGGTGTGAGGTGACGTCGTTCTCATGATGATGACGGGCGTTTGTTCATTTCCTCATGATGAGGTGCCAGGGTGGAGGGCTGACAGCGTGTGTGCGTGTGTGTGTGTAATATGTTAATTGCCTGTTTGTATGGTGCGAGGAGTTTTACACTCGTGGAGCCCCGTCTCTTGAGCATTCTCTTCTGTCATAGAGCTTACCAAACTTCTTTATGCTAATCGCACTTATTGCCTTGTGTGTGTGTGTGTGTGTGTGTGTGTGTGTGTGTGTGTGTGTGTGTGTGTGTGTGTGAGGAATAAATGAATAATGGTATATTGAATTTAGGCAACCATTCGACCAAAAATACATAATTGACCTATTACAGATATTACAGAATTGGAAGGTCGTAGCAATATCTATCAGAGCAAATCGTTTGAGACTCTGCTTAAGATCAAGACCTGGCTGGATACTTCCATGCTTTGGGTGAGCGCTTGTATGAGGTACAGTCCATCTCCATAGTCGGGATGGAAAACATACAGGAATAGACAGTGTGTTCTGGACTTAGTTGAACATTAAGTGATGAACAGATATAGTAATACACTAGTGTGTTGGTAGGTGTGTTCAGTGACCAGGCTCACAGATGCATAGGATGGGCAGCAGCATAAAAATATTGACTCGATTTTACAAAAAACACTTAGATCGGTGTTTCCTACAGGTGTTGGACGGCACGGGAATGGTGGATGGTCAGTAAAGGAGGAGAAATAAGCAGCTGTATAAGCCAGAACATTTGCAGCAGCTGGGGCAGGTATAGCAGCTGTGGAAGCAGCTGCTCGAAGAGCATTAGTGGTAATGATAGTAGTTGGAGCGGCATTGGAAGCAGGAATAATCGCATGCTTAGCAGTAAATATGGGAGTAGCAGCCACAGCAGTAGAAGCAGGAATTGTATGAATAGCATTGATAGGTGGAGGAGTGACAGCAACAGAAGTAGCAGTAGTAGCAGCAGCTATCGTAAGCAGTAGTCGTTTGGCAACAGCAGAAGCAGAAGTTACAGGAATCGTAGATGCAGCAGCTGCAGTGCCAGTAGGGATACGTACCGTACAGGAAGTAGCTACTGGTGGATTAGTAATAACAGCAGCAGTAATAACAGTTATGAAAGCCGCAGGAGAACAGTTATTGGTGGTGAAGGTTCGGTGGAGTGGTTCACCTTCAGCAGGAGTGTATGCAAGTCGGCGGGTGTGAAGGACTGTGACTCTTGCTTGCGTACTGACTAACCGCTCACAGTACCATCACACATCATTGGGTTCTTCAAGAGTCCCAACACGAACGTTGACTGACCTCGTACACTCAGTTTACACAGCGCAGGAAGACACGATGATGGGAAGATCATGTGTCTCTCCCACCTGCTCCCATCACCACGAGACACTATTGGAATACAAGCCGAGCGGTGATATATCCAGAGACTTTCCAGAGCTGTAGGCATACGTGACCAGACGGGTGGAAGTTGTTTTGTCTGTAGCCCAGCGATTTCTGATAGCTCCACGTTAGATTTTTTCCGAGGGAAACTGGACAGCCATCTCTGTTGTCTCTGAATCTTACATGGGACTCATCCAGACACGAGCCTCAGTTTCGTATCATTCTCAGGTGATGCCAATGTAAACATGAAGATCTCGTATATGCTGGAGACGATGCAAAACCACCGTCACTTATCTGTCTGTCTTCTCCAGTGCGCCACCCAAAATAGATAACCTGTTGTGTGATTGAGACACGTTTCAGCAGCTCCGTCAAGGAAGAGGTGAAGCATTGAAGAACCTGGACAGATTGCCGGACGCAAACGCATCTCGTACCATCACGGAAGACGTCTATTAAAGATTTTAGTCGTAATTGTATCACATGGCCACATCATCCTACAGCATAGCAAATGAACGGTGACCTTAAGATGGAATTGGTAGGCTGGGCTCTGTGACTCTTCAGAACGAGAAGGGAAGACCCAGCGATGATGCGTACCAAAATATTCAGACCTTGTAGGGTAAGGTTGTGGTATTACGTTTAGAGCAGAGGCTGTATGATTAAGCGGGGAAATTTGCAAAGATCATTATGAACCCTCGTGAACTTTTACCGTAAATTCAACCCGCTGGGAACTACTGGAATCACTCGAGAGTTCCCTGAAGCGTAGAGGAAGAATCGTATAATAATTTTACGTATGGGAAGCCCTGGGAAGGGTGGGCCTCATTAGACACAGGCAGATCAGCTGGCATTTATCGCGACAGAAATGCAAGACTTTGGGAGGAAAGAAAGGATCAAAAACGACACATTACTGTTGTCTGGATAGTTGTTGTACGGAGCCGACGTGACCAGCCGGGGTGTGGAGGGTACACAAGAGCCTTGAACAGTCAGTCTCTTCCCATATATCTTTTTGTCGCCCATTTACCACCACATTTCACTACCGTCCACCCACACCAAACGCCCAGACGGTATCAGAACCTCCTTAAACCACACCCGAACACCACCAGCTTTGTTCAGACCGCACGTAATCACCACCTTACACCCACGCCACACTTCATCTTCGCCATCCACCAACCCTCCAGCTCCAACCGCCGAAGCCATCGTTCATCCTCCAGCCACATCGGCCCACACTTCCACCCACCTCCTCCTCCTCCCTGCAGACCGGCGAGGAGCTTCGTGCCGCATCATTCTTCGCCTGTCATCGACTCGTTCCAGAAGTGTGCCACTAGTTTGGGTTTTAATTTCCCTAATAATTCTGATTACCCTCGTGTGGGACCCTCCCCTTCACCGTTAGCTGGAGGAATCAAGTTCCACTTCTCGTTGAACTATTTTTTTTTTTCACTTCCTTCTATTTCTTCACTTCCTTGTTGAACTTCGTTTCGGGTGTTGATAGGGGATGAGGTGGGGGGATGCTTAGCATTTTATATAGGGGACGTTTTTTTTTTGTTTATTATTTCATTGTCGTTATTTTACATATATGTACCGACTGGTGTTGGTGGAGGGGTTGGTTGAGAACCGGTCTACATGCGTCACGGGCCACCGCTGCCCTCGTACGGTATATCATCATCACGGGTAACGGCTGTGTAACGCAGGCTTCTCACGACGGTGTTACCAGCGCCGTGTGTTGTGACGGCTTTGTTGTAGGCATGTCCTTATGGTGTAGGTTCTTGGCTGTTGTAGCAAAGTTAGCTACATTATGTGTGCTCTGTTGAAGGGGTTTTTAGTAAAGTTAGCTACATTATATGTGTGAAGTTGAAGGGGTTTTTAGTAAAGTTAGCTACATTATATGTGTGTAGTTGAAGGGGTTGTAGTAAAGTTAGCTACATTATATGTGTTCTGTTGAAGGGGTTGTAGTAAAGTTAGCTACATTATATGTGTGTTGTTGAAGGGGTTGTAGTAAAGTTAGCTACATTATATGTGTGCTGTTGAAAGGGTTGTAGTAAAGTTAGCTACATTATATGTGTTCTGTTGAAGGGGTTGTAGTAAAGTTAGCTACATTATATATGTTTTGTTGAAGTTAGCTACATTATATGTGTTCTGTTGAAGGGGTTGTAGTAAAGTTAGCTACATTATATGTGTTTTGTGTTAAAGGAGTTGTTGCTGTGTCGCATCATGTCAGTTGAAGATCGTTACGCTAGATCAGCTTCTAAATCATTGGCACGTTTAAGGACAAGATATTACAGAGAATTGTTTCGTAAATTGTTCGGTGAATTGTGTGGTAAATTCTTCTGTAAGAAACGCTGTTGCGTTATCTGAGTTGGGTGATCTGGGGGTTGCGTGGGGCGGTGTGATTGCCTAGGGTAGGGTGTGGGTAGTCTGGAGTGGTCTGGGATAGCCTGAGATGGTTTGGGATATCTTAGGATGATCTGGGACTTTGGTGGGGGGGTGATAGTCGTGGTCCGGGATTGCCTGAGGTGGTCTGGGATTGCCTTGGATGATCTGGGATTGTTTAGGATTGCCTAGGTTGGGCTGGGATTGCCTTGGATGATCTGGGATTGTTTAGGATTGCCTAGGTTGGGCTGGGATTGCCTTGGATGATCTGGGATTGTTTAGGATTGCCTAGGTTGGGCTGGGATTGCCTAGGATGATCTGGGATTGTTTAGGATTGCCTAGGTTGGTCTGGGATTGCCTTGGATGATCTGGGATTGTTTAGGATTGCCTAGGTTGGTCTGGGATTGCCTAGGGTGGGTGGTCATGTTACGTGTCGTCCTCTAGGGTGAGGGGTCTAGAGGATGGCAGTTTCCAACTTGGCCGACGCTCTCTGGTGACACGGAGGTACGAAGACGTAATGACATGTGTTTGGAGAAGATTACTGTACGTCGCCCATATTGCTGTGGGAGAAGGTGGGAGGAGGAGCAGGCGTTGTGTTGGTGGATATTTGTAACTACCTGTTTACACTGTTGGGGAGGAGGGGGTTTAACACTCGCGGGGGGGGGGGGGACTATCTCTTTAATGTTCTCGTTTGTCATACAACTTCTTGAATGTATTCATGCTGTCTGCCTTAATCATTTTCTCTGTCCTCTTCCATTCATCCACCACTCATGAGTACTTCCATAATTTTTTTCTTCTTACCAAT